>NC_091156.1:20654901-20660174 GCF_040958095.1 Procambarus clarkii
CGAGCACGTAGTGTCTGAGACAGTAATGTCTCTGATTAGCTCCTCATTGTTCGTGAATATCAGGTCCAGCGTGTTCTCGTTCCTAGTTGGTTCTGTAATCTACTGACTGAGCGAGAATTTGTCACATAATCTCAGTAGTTCTCTGACCTGTGGTTGGTTATTTCCAGGTTGACTTCCTGCTATAATGTTATTGTTTACTATTCTCCATTGTAAACTGGGTAGATTGGTCTCCAATGAAGATAATATCTGGTACTGGGTTTGCTGGGTTATCAAGGATATTCTCTAATTTGTGGAGCTATTCAGTGAATTCCTCAACTGTTGCATCTGGCGGTTTGTATATTAGAATAATTAACAATTATTCTAATAAATCTAATAATTAATTATTATTAGTATAATAATTAATTATTAGATTTTGAATAATTGTTATTCAAAATTATAAAAGAATAATTGTCAATTGTTTAAATTGAATAATTAATAATTAATTCTAATTAGAATAATAATAATTATTCTAATAATATTATAATAATAAATCTAAATATAATTAGATTTATATTTTCTACCTTGATTCCAAGTACATCTACCACCTCATTGGTCAGGTTCAGGAGCTCTGTGCATGCCAGCTCCTCTTTAATATATAGACCTTCTCCTCCACTTGACCTAATTACTGTGTCACATCTAAATAGATTATAATTTGGGATCCAGATTTCACTATCCATATGGTCTTTTGTGTGGGTTTCTGTAAATGCACCAAATATTGAGTTCGATTCTATTAGAAAGCCATTTGTGAACTTAACTTTATTTCTTGACTTTGACTTTAGACCTTGTATGTTTGCAAATATGAATGATTTCCCATATTGTGTGTCACTTCTGGTGGGCTTTGGTAGTTCTCCCCCCCCCCCTCCCCTCTCCACCCAGGTCCAGGGTAGTGGTGTTGTGTTGGTAGTGGTTCGTCCAGTGTTGGTGGTAGTGTGGGTGTTGTGTGGTGTAGTACCTGTGTGCTTGTTGATGACTTGTATTCCAGTCTTGTGGGTATCTCCCTCCCCCCCTCTGTAATCCTGTAGTGGTTCCATCTGACTGTTCCTCTCTTATATGTTCTACTGTTTCTGCCTTCCTCTAAAAAATTTCCAGTAGTATCATATTGATCTTCCCGTCTATACTGCTGTGTACCTCTTGCATGGAATTCTGGGCACTGGAAATTGTAACATTTTTTGTCTCTAATTGAGAATTTACACAGTTTAGGGTGGAAGTATCTACACCCTGTTCCTAAACGGCATGTACCCCTCGCCAACATGTTCCTGCATTTTCGAGGATGCAGAAAAGTGCATTTTGCACATAATTTCCCATATTTGCATATTCCTTGTTCATAGAATTTGCAAATATTTTCAGTTTTTCCTGTTTTCATGATATTTATACTTGTGCCTGTCTTGGCCGCCTCATTAATGGAGCCATCTCTGTTGTTCGTCCCAATTCCTTCGTTTATGCATTCTTTCCCACTGTTCTAATATTCATTATTTCTAATATTCTATGCACGATTCCCCTACACTTCCAACTTACATGTATGTGTTGTGTTACCCGTTCCCCTTCACTGTTCCACGTATCACTGTTCACTGTATTTCATATATCGACTAAACGCATGTACACACAGAGCCTCGTGGCACTGGCACACACGCGGTCCCCACTATTATTCTTTATTTAACACAAAATTTCATTGTTAATGACTGTAGACTGTATGTTGTGGGAGTAGTATCATGGTGATGGCGAATCAAGCAGTTTACACACAATTTTCATCTCTCGGTACCTTTGGTGGTCACGTATTAAGAGCAGGACAGAAATGAGGTAATTAGATTGTGAGCTGGTGTTGGACTCCCCCTCCTGGTCCTCTCACGCTCCCAGATGGAAGGCTGATGATCCTTGTTGCCTGTACTGTTATTTTACCGCCTTCAGGATGGAAGTCGTTACGAGTTCAAGACTCCCAATAACTTTTACTGGGTTTCCATACTATTGTGCATCACTGTAAACACACAGTTGGCTGAAGTAAGTAATTATGAAAAGAAGGCACCAAGCTGGCACGGCTCTGTAACACTGAGTTGACTGAAAATACACCAGTGATGGCAGGTGTCTTAGATTGTATTTGTGGTAGTGAATCATACATAGAGCAAGCACAGTACTGTGTATAAAGGCAATATATCCCAGTTTATAAGCTGGGGAATTGTTGAAGAGTTATACAGTTGGGTTGTAGACTGCCATGGTGCATTGTCGAGGTTATTTAAATTGTTTGGTGACCATCACAAAAAAAGCGTCACACAACTGTCATTGGTTATAGTCTTGGTTTACGATGGTTTTAGTATGGTGCTTCTGTAATTGCCTCGAGGCAATTACAGAAGCACCATACTGTCCCCCGAGCTCAAAGCGGCAGCTAAAAGCCTTCGTGAGAACAAGGAGATAGTTGTCAGGAGAGGTGACAAGTCGCCAATATATGTCATTCTTAAAAAAGACGAATATCTGGCGAAAATGAACCTCATACTCTCTGACCAAACTAAGTTCCAAAGGGTAACGAAGGACACTACAGCCGAACTGAAAGCAAAGGTCAACAAACTGATCGAAACTGTGAACGCCAAGAAATCCGGACTCCACCTGCCAAAGATCATTGGGGAATATAAACCTGGATATGCGTATGGAAATGTCAAGACACACAAGCCTGGAAACCCACTTCGGCCAATCATTAGCCAGATACCCACACCCACGTACAGACTGGCGAAGCGACTCAATGGCCTGCTGACTCCTTATGTTCCTTGCGCCTTCAGCCTGAAGTCTCCAAAGGAATTTGTTGACTTACTGCGGGGCACACGGGCCACAGGGATAAGAGCCTCGTTGGACGTAGAATCGCTGTTTACCAACGTACCTGTGGACGAGACAATCGGGATGATAGCCGACAGAGTGTATCGTGATCCAGCCTGTACTCCTCTTGACATACCCGAAAATATCCTAAGGAAACTACTCCAAGCTTGTACTAAAGAGGCACCCTTCTTGAGCCCGGATGGGCACATGTATAAGCAAGTAGATGGGGTCGCCATGGGTTCTCCCCTAGGTGTCCTGTTTGCAAACTTCTACATGGGTACCATCGAGCAAAAAGTCTTAGTCGACATGAACTTGAAACCGGCCATATACTGCAAGTATGTTGACGACATTTTTACACAGGTACCTGATGTCAGACATTTGCAGGAGCTGGAGGAGGCATTTGAGCAGAGTTCCGTGCGGCGTTTCACTTACGAGATGGAAAAGGATGGGAAGCTGCCCTTTCTAGATGTAACAGTCATGGAAAAGAGCGGAGGTTTCCACACTGCAGTCTACACTAAGGAAACGAACATAGGAATGTGCCTAAATGCCAACAGCGACTGCCCAGACAGGTACAAGGAGTGTTGTTAACGCATATGTCGACCGTGCTCTAAGCCACAGCTCAGAATGGAAGCAAGTCGACGAAGAACTCTGTAGGGTAAGGCAGGTCCTAGTCAACAACGGCTTCTCCAATGGTTTCGTCGAAGACATCATAAGAAGGAAAGTGAAACGCCATGCAACCTCTGAAGAGACAACTAACACAACACCTATACCCCCTATTAGACTATTTTAGAGGAACTTCTTTTCCACAGCTCATAAAACAGAGGAAAGGGTCCTGAAAGATATTGTTAATAGAAACGTTATCCCTACAGACAAAAATCAGAGGATACAACTGACGATTTACTACAAAACCAGAAAAACGGCCAGCCTACTAATGAGAAACTCTCCAGACACAAAGCAGAACGCTTTAAAAGAGACCAACGTCGTCTATGCCTTCAAATGCCCACTTGGGGACTGTAAGCTCCAAAAAAACCAGTATATAGGCAAGACAACAACATCTCTTTCTAGGCGTTTAACGATGCATAAACAACAGGGCTCCATTAAGGAACATATAATCTCTTCCCACAACCAAACCATCGCCAGAGAAATCCTAGTAAACAACACCGAAATCATCGATAGATACAGCGATAGCAGGCGGCTTGACGTTTGCGAGGCACTACACATTAAGAAGTCAACACCAGCAATCAACAGCCAATTAATGCACAACTACATTCTACCCACCTCAAGACTCCGCTCCAATATAGAAGCATCAAGAAATATGGACCAATAGGCTTTCTACAATCACTTCCATTTCAATACCCATTGTTTCGTGTTCTGTCTTGTGTTGATGAAATTAATACCCTATTAATGCCACCTCTTGTTCTGTCTTGTGTTGATGAAATTAATACCCTATTAATGCCACCTCACCCCATCCACCTCACTCAAATGTAGATATAAACGAAACCAGGAGATGTGTAAGTTCTATTCAGTTGTGTATTTGTAAACTAAAAGTCTTTGAAAATGTAATAAGTTTTACGAAACGCGCTCGTGTCGCGTCAGACTAGAAATAAAAATGGATTTTGGAGAATTGATTTTTGATTTACCTCCAACAGTGAAAAGAAATGTACGAAAGATTGAGAAAATTCGTGTTAGAATTATTAATCTTACTTTTTCGGTCATATTTAATAATGTCTACAGGAAAGACTGCTACCAAAATATACTTATATATATATATATATATATATATATATATATATATATATATATATATATATATATATATATATATATATGTATATATATATATATGTATATATATATATATATATATATATATATATATATATATATATATATATATATATATATATATATATATATATATATATATATATATATATATAATATTGAAGTGGGTAGAATATATATACACTTCAAGACTCCGCACCAATATAGAAGCATCAAGAAATATGGGCCAATAGGCCCTCTGGAGTTACTTCCATTCTTCCCTTTAACTTACCCAATATTATACCCATTGTTTCGTGTTCTGTCTTGTGTTGAAAGTTTGTTTTCACCTCATCCAAAACTGTTGTAACATATCACCTCACCCAAATGCAGGTATATAAAATGAAAGCCGTTTAAATTATAGCATAGTAGAACTCTGTTTAGTGTTTAACCTGCAAACACTAAACAGAGTTCTACTATGCTATAATTACTTGATGTTATAATTACATCAATTATAATTATAATTATAATTACTTGATGTTATAGTTATAATTATATAATTACTTGATTACAGGTTACATGATGGGCTCAGGGACTGAACCCACAATTCATTTAGCTAAGCAAGTTACAATCTTGATGTGCTAGTTAGAACATTCAATTCACATCGTCACATC
>NC_091156.1:20660674-20663174 GCF_040958095.1 Procambarus clarkii
ATTTCCTCCGCATCTTTCGTTCCAGCATGTTGTATTCTACTGTGCAATTTGGGACCTGGCCTTCAAGTATCTTCCATATATCAGTTATTTGAGACCTACCTCGTCTCGTTTTCAAAGAATACATTTTGAGAGCTTCGAGGCGGTCCCAATAAATTTAGATGTTTTATCGTGTCTATGCGTGCCGTATATGTTCTCTGTATTCCCTCTAATTCAGAGATCTCTCCTGCTCTGAAGGGGGGAGTAGGTACTGAGTACTCAAGACTGGACAGCATCAGTGATTTAAACAGTGTTAGCATTACTGTGGGTCTCTGGATTTGAACGTTCTCATAATCCATCCTATCATTTTCCTGGCCGCCGCTATATTTGCTCGGTTATGTTCACTAAATCTCAGGTCGTCAAACATCATAATTCCCAGATCTTTTACACGTTGCTTTCCTTCTATGAGCAGGTCTGGTTGTGTCCTGTACCCTGTGTTTTGTTTAACTTCCTCGTTGCCACCATACCTCAGTACCTGAAACTTATCACCGTGAACATCATGTAATTTTCAGATGTCTAATCGAAGACTTTATTAATATCTTCCGGTAGTTTTTCAGTGTTTTCTACAGAGGAAATTTTCATGTTGATCTTTGTATCTCTTCAAAGGATGACACGAAGCTGTGACTAGTATTTTGTCTAAATCCGAGATGAGAATGAGTAATAGCAGCGGTGCAAGGACTGTGCCCTGGGGGGGACAGAGCTTTTCACTGCACTTGTGTTTGATCTTATTTGATTGACCGTCACTCTCTGCATTCTGTTGGACAAAATTGAAAATCCAACCCCACTTTATCAGTTATTTCTATTGATCTCATTTATGGCTATCACTCCTGCTCACATGTCGAATGCCTTTGCAAAGTCTGTGTATACAACATCTGCATTTTGCTTTTCTTCTAGGGCTTCTGTGATTTTGTCATAGTGGTTGAGTAACTGTGACAGACAGGATCTTCTGCACTAAATCCATGTTGCCCTGGATTGTGAAGTTCATTATTTCCATAAAACTAGAAATTTGATTTATCACTTTCAAAAACTTTTATTATGTGTGATAGTGCAACTGGTCTATAATTTTTTCTAAAGCTTTTCTACCCTCCCTTGTGCAGAGGAGCTATATCTGCAGATTTAAGTGCAGCTGGTATCTCCCCTGTATCCTGGCTCTTTCTCCATATTACGCTGAGCGCTCGTGCTACTGGTACTTTACATTTCTTTATGAATATTGAATTCCACGAGTCAGGCCCAGGAGCTGAGTGCATGGACATGTTGTCAATTCTCTTTCAAAGTCTTCCGAGTTCGTGTTAATAACCGATATATTCTCCGCAGCTTGAATGTCATTCATAAAGAAGCTGTCTGGATCCTCAACTTTCATGTTGTTTATTGGTGTGCTAAACATAGCATCATACTGGCTTCTTAGAATTTCACTAATTTCTTTGTCGTCCTCTGTGTACGTACCTTCGGCTGTAATTTAAGGTCCAATACTGTTAGAATTTTTTATTTGATTTTGCTTATGTGAAAAAATGATTTTTCTTTATCTCTTGTATAGCTTTCTGTTCCAATTCCATTTCCTCAGACTCATATGATCGCTTCAACGTTTGCTCTATTTTTCGAAATCCCTGTTTAGGTTTATTTTCCTTGCTTGTGATAATCACATAACCGAATCGCGTGTTTTTTGTGATTATTCTGCAGCTATATATAACATTATAAATCACATGGACTCACAACATCTCCATAACCCTGGAAACACGGGTTCAGAACAGGATGCTCCTGTTTCGTAACGAATGGATGGATGGATGAACGAACGAATGGATGGATGAATGGATGCTCCTGTTTCCTAACCGCCTCACTGCTGACTCCTGCCTCTCACAGTTGCTGGACCACTATGACATGGCCACAGGTGCCATTTTGAGATGATTTCGGGGCTTAGCGTCCCCGCGGCCCGGCCCTCGACCAGGCCTCCTTTTTGTTACCCACAGGAAGCAACCTGTAGCAGCTGTCTAACTCCCAGGTACCGATCTACTGCTAGGTGAACAGGGAAATCAGGGTGAAATAAACTGTCCATTTGTTTTCGTCTCCACCGGGGATCGAACCCGGAACCACAGGACTACGAATCCGAAGCGCTGTCCACTCAGCTTGCAGGCCATGGAAGTCGAGCAAAACTCAGAGCCGGATAAATTGCTGACCTGGAGAGCGTGCAAAGATCCTTTACCGCTAGAATCACTTTTTATAAGTCATCTTAATTATTGGGACCAATTAAAAGTTCTAAATCTGTGTTCTCTAGAACGCAAGCGGGAGAGATACATAATAATCTACACGTAGAAGATATTAGAGGGCTGGTCCCAAACCTGCACACAGAAATAACACCACATGAGACCTGGAGGCATGGCAGGATGTGCAGAATACCCCCGTTGAAGAGCAGAGGTGCAACAGGTACTCTGAGAGAGAACTATCAACATCAGAGGCCCGAGACTGTTCA
>NC_091156.1:20670674-20685674 GCF_040958095.1 Procambarus clarkii
GTTGTTAGACCAGTATTATAATATGCAGCACCGACGTTCACTCTCCACCTTGTGAAGCATAAAACCAAAATTGAAAAGTATACATGTTTGCAACAGGATCGGTGCAAGAGCTAAGCGGATTAAGCTACCAGGAAAGGCTTAGGAAACTAAATCTCACAACGCAGCTTCTGTTAAGTTTATATAAACTTTTGATAAGCTGCAGCTCTTGCGCTATGGAAAAAATGAAAATCTAAAACCGAAAACCATGTACTAAACACAGTTAAATCATAACATATAACGAAAAGGCAATGCAAAGGATCTGGGTGTACTCATGTCGGAAGACCTTACCTTTTAAAGAACACAATAAAGTAGCCGTCACAACTGCAAGAAAAATGACAGGTTGCATAACAAGAACTTTTCACACTAGAAATGCTATACCGATGATGATACTTTTCAAGACGCTAGTGCTCTCTAGAGTGGAGTACTGCTGCACAATGACAGCCCCTTTCAAAGCTGGAGAAATTGTTGACCTGGATAGCGTGCAGAGATCCTTTACTGCTAGAATCCACTCAGTAAAACATCTATATTATTAGGACCGACTAAAGAGCCTAAATCTGTACTCCCTTGAGCGCAGGCGGGAGAGATACATAATAATTTACACATGGAAAATATTAGAGGAGCTGGTCCCAAACCTGCACACAGAAATAACACCACATGAGACCAGAAGGCATGGTAGGATGTGCAGAATACCCCCGTGGAAGAGCAGAGGTGCAACAGGTACTCTGAGAGAGAACTATCAACATCAGAGGCCCGAGACTGTTCAACACGCTTCCACTACACATAAGGGACATAACTGGCCGACCCCTCACAGTGTTCAAGAGAGAACTGGATAAACACCTCCAAAGGATACCTGATCAACCAGGCTGTGATTCTTTCGTCAGGCTGTGAGCAGCCGCGTCCAACAGCCTGATTGACCAGTCCAGCAACCAGGAGGCCTGGTCGGAGACCGGGCCACGGAGACCTTGACCCCCGGAATCAACGCAAGGTAACCCAAGAGGATAGACGGAACAAGAGGGGATATAATCACAACATACACGATATTGAGGGCAATAGATAAAGTAGACAAGGACACCCTTTTCAATTAATAGGATAAGAGAACATAGGTGGAAGCTTAAAAAAACAAATGAGCCGAAGGAATATAAGGAAATACTCGTACGGGTGGTAAACAAGTGGAATGCACTGAAAGAAGCAGCTGCGGAAGCCACCTCCATCGACAAGTAGATTCGACAAAGAATTTGAACGTCAGAATATTTAAATTTGAACGCAACCAATGCAACAGTGCTGGTAGGCGGGGCATTATTAAGAGGTAGACCTCGCTCTTTATTCACACTCGAGAATCCCGGGTCGTTTTCCAGGGCGATACAGAAATGGTTGGGCACTTTTTCTTCCACCTAATTCCTGTGTTCACCGGCTGGTTCACCTAGACGTAAATAGGTAAGCGGGAAGTATGTTGACTAATCCACACACTAGAAAGTGAAGGGACGACGACGTTTCGGTCCGTCTTGGACCATTCTCAAGTAGATCACAATCGACTTGAGAATGGTCCAGGACGGACCGAAACGTCGTCGTCCCTTCATTTTCTAGTGTGTGGTCTGGTCAACATACTTCAGCCACGTTATTGTGACTCCTCGCCTGCACAGGTAAGCGGGAGTTAGGCAACTGTTGTGAGGTTACATTCTGACGAGGCTCAGTATGTCTACCTTTTGGGAGACTGTAACATCAGTTATATTTCCTCATCCGTGTTGGTTCCCCGGGGACGCTCGTCCTGGTCCTGCTTAGTACAATCTCAAGGGGGTTCGACTCCTCCTTTTGATAGCGATCAGTACCGGGTGTAGGATGTCCCCAGATTGTTGTGACGGTGCCTGTCCTGTGAGAGGGTTTGGAGGAGGGCGGAGCGGCCAGTGTGAGGGAGGGTGACGGGGGCCAGAGTAAGTGCATGGTGAGAGGCCACACAAGGGAGAGGAACCTGGCTTCAGTACGTGCTTTGTCTTGCTCAGGTGAGGGGTGGCGTACTGCTCCGCCCCCCTCCTCCCCCACCACCCACATTGCCGCCCCCACCACCACCGACCCCACCACCACCGACACTGCCGCCCACCACCACCACCGACACTGCCGCCCACCACCACCACCGACACTGCCGCCCACCACCACCACCGCCCCCACAACCACCCCCACCACCTGCTGAGGAAGGGAGCATTCTGTGTTGGAACAAAATGCAGATTTTCCATCCCAAACTGTTAGCTCTCAATTAACGAGAGTAAATACGATGATCTTCCCCCACACCGTAGAGCCCAGGTGGTGGCTCCAGGGAAGGCGCCATAATACTCCAATGAGCCCCTGTCAGTTACCACCGCTCCCTAGGGGTCAAGAGGGACTTAACACAGTTCCCTGCTCCCCCTAGGGGCAGGCAGGAGCATATAGTTAGACATTACACCCTAGGGTGGGCATAGGGAGCGGAGGTTTCGACACGCCTCACAGCCTGTCTAGCAAGGGACTCGTGTCCCATGGCCCCTCAGCCAGGGGCAGGGGAGATGTAAGATCATTATTTGTGAGACACAGCAATGAAATGAAAATATTCTAGATCTGGTCTTTACGAACAATGAAGACATTATCAGAGACATTACGATATCAGATACCACATACTCAGATCACAAGCTCATTGAAGTGCAAACGACCATCAATACTCAGAATAGACCTAAAACGTCGATAAAGCGAGAGGGGCTATTCAGTAAATTCAATTTTAATAATAAAAGGATAGACTTGGAGATAATAAACAGGGAACTTACAAACATTCCATGGGGAACTGTTCTAAGTATTACAAGTCCTACAGAAGGAATAGAAAAACTGACTTCAGAAGCGCATCAAGTCTGTCTGAAACATGTTCCTTTGAGGAAAGCCAGAAAGAGATCTAACGTAGAAAGAGAACGCAGACGACAGTATAAACGGAGGAAAAAAAATAACAGAACTGCTTATGCAGACACGAATTTCCCGTCAAAGAAGAAATAATTTAAATAGGGAGATTGAAGAAATTGAGCGGAAATTGAAACACTCATATGAAACTGAAGAAAGGCAGTTAGAACAGAAAGCAATTCAGGAAATAAAGAAAAATCCAAAATATTTCTTCACATATGCGAAATCAAAAGCAAAAACCACTGCCAGTATTGGATCTATTCGTACAAGTGAAGGTTCATACACGGAGGATGACAAAGAAATTAGTGAAATCCTAAAAAAGCAGTATGAGGACATGTTTAGCACTCCAATAAACAACATGAAAGTGGAAGATCCAGACAATTTCTTTATGCGGGATATTCAAACCCCTGTAAATATAACTGATATCAACACGAGCGCACTAAATTTTGAAAGAGAAATTGAAAACATGCCCATGCACTCGGCCCCAGGTCCAGACTCATGGAATTCAATATTTATAAAGAAATGCAAAGTGCCGGTAGCACAGGCACTCAGTATAGTGTGGAGGAAGAGCTTGGACACGGGGGAGATACCAGATGCACTTAAAGTAGCGGACATAGCCCCTCTACACAAGGGAGGGAGCAAAGCATTGGCAAAGAATTATAGACCAGTTGCACTAACATCGCACATCATAAAAGTATTTGAGAGAGTGATTAGGAGTCAGGTCACCAATTTCATGGAGACCAATGACCTTCACAACCCAGGCCAACATGGATTTCGAGCGGGAAGATCGTGCCTCTCACAGCTACTTGAGCACTACGACAAAGTCACTGAGGCATTAGAAGAAAAACAGAATGCTGATGTGATATACACGGACTTCGCAAAGGCTTTCGATAAATGTGACCATGGCGTGATAGCACACAACATGAAGTCAATGGGAATAACCGGTAAAGTAGGACGCTGGATACTCAGTTTTCTGTCAAACAGGACTCAGCGAGTAACGGTCAACCATATAAAATCTAGTCCAAGTGCAGTTAAAAGCTCTGTACCTCAGGGTACAGTCCTTGCACTGCTGCTTTTCCTTATTCTCATATCAGATATAGACAAAAATACAAGTCACAGCTTCGTATCATCCTTTGCAGATGACACAAAAATCAGTATGAAAATTATCTCGGCTGAAGACATTGAAAAACTTCAAGCTGATATTAATAAAGTTTTCGACTGGGCATCAGAAAATAACATGATGTTTAACAGTGATAAATTCCAGGTACTCAGGTACGGTAAAAATGAGGACCTTAAACATAATACAGAGTACAAAATACAATCAAATGTACCCATAGTAGAAAAACAGCATGTAAAGGATTTGGGAATAATAATGTCTGACGACCTAACGTTTAAGGAGCATAACCAAGCAAATATTGCGACAGCCAGAAAAATGATAGGATGGATTACGAGAACTTTCAAATCCAGGGATCGCATCACAATGGTTGTACTCTTCAAGTCACTTATGTTGTCCCGTCTTGAGTACTGCTCAGTACTCACTTCCCCCTTCAGAGCAGGAGAGATTGCTGAAATAGAAGGAATACGGAGGACATATACGGCACGCATAGACGCTATAAAGCACCTAAATTATTGGGATCGTCTCAAAGCCCTCCAAATGTACTCACTAGAAAGAAGACGAGAGAGATATCAAATAATATACACCTGGAAGATACTGGAGGGCCAAGTACCAAATCTACACAGTAAAGTAACAACGTACTGGAGTGAACGATATAGAAGAAAATGCAGAATAGAACCAGTGAAGAGCAGAGGTGCCATAGGCACAATCAGAGAACACTGTATAAACATCAGAGGTCCGCGGTTGTTCAACGTCCTCCCAGCAAGCATAAGAAATATTGCCGGAACAACCGTGGACATCTTCAAGAGGAAACTAGATTTATTCCTCCAAGGAGTGCCGGACCAACCGGGCTGTGGTGGGTATGTGGGCCTGCGGGCCGCTCCAAGCAACAGCCTGGTGGACCAAACTCTCACAAGTCAAGCCTGGCCTCGGGCCGGGCTTGGGGAGTAGAACAACTCCCAGAACCCCATCAACCAGGTATCAACCAGGTAGCAAGAGAGGCGTGGGAGGCAAGAGTTGAAGCACCACCAGGGACAGATGTCACCTGCCCCTGGCTGCGGGCAAGTAGTCAGAACCTCTCTATGGGGGCCTTACCAGCCTTGTTCTGCCTCTTGCCTTATAATATAACTGCACTGACATTCGTATTCCTTGTCCAATCTGGCCGCTAGGTTGCGGATGGAGGCGGCTTCTGCAACTTCTTCTTCATCTCGGTGCATTCCACGTGTTGACCATCGTACCCGGTACCAGTAATGCCTTGCATGCCTTCCCCTCGACAGAGTCCCTCTTGTTCTGTTTTTTTTTTTCTCAAATTGAAAAGGTTGTCTTTTCCACCTTGTCTACTCCCCTGATAATCATATATATTGTGATCATATCCCATAGTCTTCATCTCTGGAGTTAGGGTTCCAGTTCTCTTGACCTATACTCAAAGCGTAACAATGTTTGTTCTCACACTATAATTGTGCCAAACTTCTACTTTAATTTTTTTTATATTTTGTGCTTCACAAGATGGCGATTCCAGACTGGTGCTGCATATTCTAGTATTGGTCTGATATAGATTGCCTTAAATACGTTCTTAATAGGCATTTAAATGCCGTTCTAATGCTTGCCAACTTCCCAGTATGTTGTGCATGGCGCTGTGCTTGTCTGCTTCTGGTGTCGGAAATATGGCCACTCAAATATTATCTTTCTTTCAGATTCTTGTAGTTATTTTCCCTTAAAGTTGTAGATATCTCCTGGTTGACTTCTATTTCTTTCGAATCTTCATTACTTTGCACTTTTGGGATTGAACACTAGCAACCAATTGTCTGTCCACAACTGTCGTAGGGGTGGGGGGAGAGAAGAGGGGGTCTTGACACATCACCCATCACCATGGTGCACGGTATAATAGGCAATAAAGTTTCATTCACATTACACACAGAAATCACAATTGCGTGATGCATCAAATAAACAAATCCACAAGGGGCGTGACGAGGGAAAGCGTCTGGGATGCTCTCGGACGCAAGTTCGAATCCTCGTCACGGCCCTTGTGGATTTGTTTCATTCACATGCTTCTTATAACCGTAGTAAATAAACAAGTATATAGGCCATGGCACGCCGAGTTGAACCACTCTCTAGAACTTCTTGGCTTCCCTTTAGGTTTAGACTAGATATTGTCCGCGTTTCTTAGCTTCGTATAGGACGGCCGGGGCGCTGTATCGACGTCTCGCCGGGGTACACGTTCGATCCCCGGAGGTGCTGCTAGGACACAGCTCCTCTGTGTCCCCCCTTGACACACGGTATATATTATTGTGACACAGAGAAGTAGTTTCATCTCGACTTTTGGGACGAATTGGTCTAGTGTGGGAGGTGGGGCGAACTAGACGGGTAAGGCAGTCTGTACAAAGACTGGACAGGAGGGGCAGGCTGGACAGGTGGGCTAGTCAGAACAGGCGGGTCACATTGTTTTAACTAAATCTTATTTCTATTTCTATTAATTTTAGAATGTCGTGAGGGAGGGAGGGAGAGAGTCCCTCTCTCACACTTTTTAGTCTTGCGACTAAATCTATTTCTCTACCTAACCTTCTTCGCCATTCTTGAGATAGGGTGCGGCTCTCAAGTTGTTCCGCGATTCGTTTTCTTCGCGATTCGTTCGTAGAGGCGATTTGGATTTGTGAGGTTTTCCAAGCAGTGTTCTATTTTCATTAATTGGTCTTTAAACTGCTGGTGATTTGCCTCCGGTGACTGATATACAAGGACAATAACTACATTTAAGATATTTAAATATCTTAAATATTTAAGATATTAAGATATTTATATCTTAAGATATTTAAATATCTTAAATGTATCTATCTAGATATCTTAAAATATCTATTTTGAGTATCAGCACTTCCACCATATCATTTAAGGTGTTTAGCAGCTCAGTACAGATGAGTGTGTCCTTGATGTAGAGGCTGACCCCACCCTGAAGCCGGTGGTGTACAGGCTGACCCCACCCTGTAGCCTGTGTTTCCTGTCACATCTGAAAAGATTGTACTCTGAGATCTATATTTCACTATCATGGTAATCGTTTGTGTGAGTTTCCGTTAGGGCTGCAAACATTGCATTTGCCTCATGTAGGAGGCTATCTATGAAGTGCACTTTGTTAGATTTGCGTGTTTTTATATCCTGAATGTTGACAAATAAAAATAATTATATGTTAGTGGAAGTGCTGGGTGCTTTACTTGGTGTTAATATCCGAGGCTCTGGTAAGGAGGCCACTGTGTGCGCGTCCTCTCTAGCATATGACTGAGTTGGTGGTAGAGTCTGGACATTTTTAGCCATTCTTCTCCTCCTCCTCTTGCTAAAATATCATCCTGGTAAGTAGTGTTGTGGCTGCTTTCCTCGAAGCAGTTTGTCGGTCTTATTCGCCTGGTGCTCCTTATATGGAAAGCTGGACATTCCATATTGAAGCATTCTTTCCTATCTAAGGAGTTCTTGCAAAGTTCTGGGTGAAAAAATCACAGCTTTCGGTGCATTACCCGTACTAAGGGAGGGTTCTGTACTTTCTAGGGTGATCGTACTTAATATTCTATTTGTTCTTTCCGATATCCCATGTTTACAGGGTACAGGTATCCTATTTATAATAGTGACAGGTTTCGGGCCCTTGTTTTGTTTGTTTCCCTTTGCCAGAGACCGCGCTCTGCAATAGCGCCACCGCCGACACAGCGCTCTGCTGTGACACGGCCCCCGACACAGCACTGCTGTGGCGACGCCGAAACTGCACTCTGCACCTCATCTAATTGTACCTGGGTGTCATGGACAATTTGTTTGAAGACATTTAAAATTTTTATGCAGGCATTTATTAGCGATTCTGCGCATTTATTAGTGATGTTCTGCGCAGGAATTTTATCTAGAATTACGATCATCTTCAAGTAATATTATCCTTTGTGCGGAGCCAGTACACAGTGTGTTCTCTGAAACCATTTTTCCTTGCATTATTAGTCATGTTGGCACATTTACTGTGTGTGACTGCTGGGCAGAGTTGACATTGAAAGCTCTGCTGGTGATCTACCTTCTTGTGGCAGTCTGTGCACGATTTTCACAAAGACATTTTTACTGAATACTTCTGTTCAATGATGGTGTTAAAGTAGTGGACCCGTGGGTGTTGTCTGGTGGGTGTTGTCTGGTGGGTGTTGTCTGGTGGGTGTTGTCTGGTGGGTGTTGTCTGGTGGGTGTTGTCTGGTGGGTGTTGTCTGGTGGGTGTTGTCTGGTGGGTGTTGTCTGGTGGGTGTTGTCTGGTGGGTGTTGTCTGGTGGGTGTTGTCTGGTGGATGTTGTCTGGTGGGTGTTGACCGGTGGGTGTTGTCTGGTGGGTGTTGTCTGGTGGGTGTTGACCGGTGGGTGTTGTCCGGTGGGTGTTGTCCGGTGGGTGTTGTCTGGTGGGTGTTGTCTGGTGGGTGTTGTCTGGTGGGTGTTGTCTGGTGGGTGTTGTCTGGTGGGTGTTGTCTGGTGGGTGTTGTCTGGTGGGTGTTGTCTGGTGGGTGTTGTCTGGTGGGTGTTGTCTGGTGGGTGTTGTCTGGTGGGTGTTGTCTGGTGGGTGTTGTCTGGTGGGTGTTGTCTGGTGGGTGTTGACCGGTGGGTGTTGTCTGGTGGGTGTTGTCTGGTGGGTGTTGTCCGGTGGGTGTTGTCTGGTGGGTGTTGTCTGGTGGGTGTTGTCTGGTGGGTGTTGTCTGGTGGGTGTTGTCTGGTGGGTGTTGTCTGGTGGGTGTTGTCTGGTGGGTGTTGTCTGGTGGGTGTTGTCTGGTGGGTGTTGTCTGGTGGGTGTTGTCTGGTGGGTGTTGTCTGGTGGGTGTTGTCTGGTGGGTGTTGTCTGGTGGGTGTTGTCCGGTGGGTGTTGTCTGGTGGGTGTTGTCTGGTGGGTGTTGTCTGGTGGGTGTTGTCTGGTGGGTGTTGTCTGGTGGGTGTTGTCTGGTGGGTGTTGTCCGGTGGGTGTTGTCTGGTGGGTGTTGTCTGGTGGGTGTTGTCTGGTGGGTGTTGTCTGGTGGGTGTTGTCTGGTGGGTGTTGTCTGGTGGGTGTTGTCTGGTGGGTGTTGTCTGGTGGGTGTTGTCTGGTGGGTGTTGTCTGGTGGGTGTTGTCTGGTGGGTGTTGTCTGGTGGGTGTTGTCCGGTGGGTGTTGTCCGGTGGGTGTTGTCCGGTGGGTGTTGTCCGGTGGGTGTTGTCTGGTGGGTGTTGTCTGGTGGGTGTTGTCTGGTGGGTGTTGTCTGGTGGGTGTTGTCTGGTGGGTGTTGTCTGGTGGGTGTTGTCTGGTGGGTGTTGTCTGGTGGGTGTTGACCGGTGGGTGTTGACCGGTGGGTGTTGACCGGTGGGTGTTGTCTGGTGGGTGTTGTCCGGTGGGTGTTGTCCGGTGGGTGTTGTCCGGTGGGTGTTGTCCGGTGGGTGTTGTCCGGTGGGTGTTGTCTGGTGGGTGTTGTCTGGTGGGTGTTGTCTGGTGGGTGTTGTCTGGTGGGTGTTGTCTGGTGGGTGTTGTCTGGTGGGTGTTGACCGGTGGGTGTTGTCTGGTGGGTGTTGACCGGTGGGTGTTGTCTGGTGGGTGTTGTCCGGTGGGTGTTGTCTGGTGGGTGTTGTCCGGTGGGTGTTGTCCGGTGGGTGTTGACCGGTGGGTGTTGTCTGGTGGGTGTTGTCTGGTGGGTGTTGTCTGGTGGGTGTTGTCTGGTGGGTGTTGTCTGGTGGGTGTTGTCTGGTGGGTGTTGTCTGGTGGGTGTTGTCTGGTGGGTGTTGTCTGGTGGGTGTTGACCGGTGGGTGTTGTCCGGTGGGTGTTGTCTGGTGGGTGTTGACCGGTGGGTGTTGACCGGTGGGTGTTGACCGGTGGGTGTTGACCGGTGGGTGTTGTCCGGTGGGTGTTGACCAGTTGGGTACAAAACTAACCTAGTTTTGTACCCCCTAGTTCTAACCTAGTTTGTACACTACACCCCCTAGGGTTAGAGGGTGTAGTGTACAAAACTAACCAAACCTTGACAGTGTAAACTCGTGCTAAAATCAGCAACAACTTTCAGAATCACTCGTAAGCCCTAAATACAAGTTTGAACATTTACAACAAAGAACAAGAAAACATTCCCGCTAAACACAGAGAACATTGTACCTGGGGACACAGTGATGGTTTAGCCAGGCTCGTGAGCGACAGGTCTGGCGCCCCGCCACATTCTGAAGGAAGAACACGCAGGGGCCTATGTGGACGCAGCCCGGACCCGCCTAGTGGAGGGGGTGGCCCACGGCCGGCCTAGTGGAGGGGGTGGCTCAGGACGACTCCACGCGCCTACTTAAAATGTAGAAGTCAGCAGGTGAAACAGCCAGCCAGGCAGGAGCTGAGGTACGCTCTCACCTGCTTGTATCGCCTGCCCGCCTCCCGCCCAAACTCGCCCGCCAAAAAGCCCGCCCGCCCGCCCGCCCGCCTGCCTGCCTGCCTGAAGTGCGCGCGCGCAGCTTTGGGCCGCAGCAGGCCAGCCATGTGCACCTTAAGACTGTGTCTGGTGCACATGATGTACAACTCCATCAACGTGGTAAGTCACCTGTATGTTTTGTGCCCTTGTGTGGCAGTGCACAATAGAATGCTGATTTTACATATTCACACACAAAAACATGTATACTGTCTAATGTAGTTGATTGTAGCCATGATATATGTGTGTTTCAGCCTACAGTTTAGACCTATTGTCTTGTGTACGACCCTCTGTCCTGCGTGACAGTGAATACCAGCATTATCCTCACTTTAATAAGACTTAATTAAAATCCTTAGATTAGACAAAATTCTAATTAAATTTTGTCAATAAAGATGTTAATAAATAATAAATTATGTAGCTATTGTTTCTGAGTACCCCGGTGCAGTAATGTACCACGGTGCATTACTGCACCTGGAGAGCGTGCAGAGATCCTTTACTGCTAGAATCCACTCAGTAAAACATCTAAACTACTGGGACCGACTAAAGAGCCTAAATCTGTATTCTCTTGACCGCAGGCAGGAGAGATACATAATAGTTTACACGTGTACAATAGTAGAGGGGCTGGTCCCAAACCTGCACACAGAAATAACAGCACATGAGACCAGGAGGCATGGCAGGATGTGCAGAATACCCCCGTTGAAGAGCAGAGGTGCAACAGGTACTCTGAGAGAGAACTATCAACATCAGAGGCCCGAGACTGTTCAACACGCTTTCACTACACATAAGGGGCATAACTGGCCGACCCCTCACAGTGTTCAAGAGAGAACTGGATAAACACCTCCAAAGGATACCTGATCAACCAGGCTGTGACTCATACGTCAGGCTGCGAGCAGCCGCGTCCAACAGCCTGGTTGACCAGTCCAGCAACGAGGAAGTCTGGTAGAGGACCGGGCCGTGGGGACGTTGAGCCCTGGAACAAATGCAAGGTAACATCAAGGCAAGGGAAGGTAACCACCTCCCTTCAATAAGAAGAAAACTGTGTTAGGTTGTTCGTCTTGCGACTTGCACCCAGACGCCTCTGGGACAGAACTGTCTCATGTGAGCACACTGTCAAGCAAGAGATTAACATCTTACAAGCCACATGTTTACGTTATCTTGCTGGTGCAACGTACAGGAAACTTTGAAGAATAATATATTTGACTAAATGTGCTTTACCGGCTCAATGTGGGGTTTATAATATTATACACATTTCTAATGTCTCAGACGGACACAGTCTCAGGTAGTGGGGCCCAACCACTTCGGGTGGACGGTAGAGCGACGGTCTACCGTCGTTGTATGGTAGTGGGTGGCAGTGAAGCACTGGGTCACCACCAGTGGAGGAAGCAAGGCGGGTGGGAGCCGCACGGAGCCAGAGGTATTTCGGTGGGGCTCGGCCACCACCAGCTAAGTATAGCTGGCCAAGGTAGGCTAAAGCCGCAAAGCAACAGCAGGCGAAGAGGTTGAGCGTGACTGCTGTGAGGGGTAGCAGGTGTGGCAGGGGTGTTCGGAGTCCTGTACCATTCTGTAATTGTCCTTTTTTTCTCCACTACAATCGTAGGATTACAACTCCTATAGCCACTAGATGGGGCCATCTGTTAGCTATAGGAGTCAATATATGAGAGCCAACTCTCCTATGACCATCCATTCCCCCCGTTATGTTGGACTGTTCGGCAGAAAGCTATCAAGATCAAAGAGGAAGGTGGTGATTGCGTGAGGAAAGGCAAGAAAC
Source organism: Procambarus clarkii (assembly GCF_040958095.1). Taxonomy (NCBI): domain Eukaryota; kingdom Metazoa; phylum Arthropoda; class Malacostraca; order Decapoda; family Cambaridae; genus Procambarus; species Procambarus clarkii. The sequence continues at coordinate 20,682,899 of NC_091156.1, forward strand.
CTTGTACCTCTTTCAGCAGTATTCTCAACCATAAGCGAATCCTGCACAATCACCACAATCCCAAATCCTCCTGGAGAGGTGATTTCGTTGGCAGCGAATTCGCCATCACATTTATTTGCAAGTTTACGGTATTTATGAGTCGGAGGCAATTGTTAATAAATATGGAGAAGGTTACATAAAGTCCAGGATTATGTGAACCCTTGACTCTCTCCCGTCACCACCTTCACGCCACCCAATTATAACATTACTATTATTATTAGTATTACTATTATTATTATTATTATTATTATTATTATTATTATTATTATTATTATTATTACATGTTGATGTAAGGATGAATATGTGAAATCTTTTATGTTACGTAATAGTATTAGAAGTCAATAGCAAGGTTTGTGTGGTGTACCACCACGTGTAGTAGCTACTGTTGCTACTGTCATTTCTACTGTTACTTCTACTGTTGTTATTGTTACTTCTACTGTTGCTACTGTTACTTCTACTGTTGCTACTGTTACTTCTACTGTTGCTACTGTTACTTCTGTTACTTCTACTGTTGCTACTGTTACTTCTACTATTACTTCTACTGTTACTTCTACTGGTACGTCTACTGTTGCTACTGTTACTTCTACTGTTGCTACTGTTACTTCTACTGTTGCTACTGTTACTTCTACTGTTGCTACTGTTACTTCTACTGTTGCTACTGTTACTTCTACTGTTGCTACTGTTCTACTGTTGCTACTGTTACTTCTACTATTACTTCTACTGTTACTTCTACTGGTACGTCTACTGTTGCTACTGTTACTTCTACTGTTGCTACTGTTACTTCTACTGTTGCTACTGTTACTTCTACTGTTGCTACTGTTACTTCTACTGTTGCTACTGTTACTTCTACTGTTGCTACTGTTACTTCTACTGTTGCTACTGTTCTACTGTTGCTACTGTTACTTCTACTATTACTTCTACTGTTACTTCTACTGGTACGTCTACTGTTGCTACTGTTACTTCTACTGTTACTTCTACTATTACTTCTACTGGTACGTCTACTGTTGCTTCTACTGTTGCTACTGTTACTACTACTGTTACTAACACTGGTGTTGGTAGTGTGTGAGGTGAAGGGAGGGGACTAAGAGATGTGCTCGGCCACACAGGTGATAGCGCTGGTGTGCGGGATCATCACAGCCTTCCTCATGGTGCTGGCGCTGGCCTCCTCTGACTGGCTGCTGGCTGTGGGCTGGCGCCAGGGGCTCTTTGAGCACTGCGTCGAGCCCGGAGCCCCCAAGCCCCTGCCCTTCCAGATACACGCCGAGGCTGGCTGTCACACCGCCAGGGATGAACGTGAGTGTTGCTTTATTTTGTCGTTCTCTTCGCCTGCCGCTACGGACAAAATATGGGGTAGTATGGAAAGATGCGAACTAATGCCACCAACTTAACCTGGAAAATGTGGATGTTTCTGGTCCGCTACTTGTCCTAGTACCCTGTATTTTGTCCGTTGGGGATCATAGCGTGCAAAATGCTGTGTATTCTTGGAGAAGACGGGTTATTTATTTATTTTACAGTATATATAACTGTTTGGTGGAGCGTGCCAGTGACAGTGTGAACTGTTGGGCCTCAAATGTTCACGTGTTGTACATTTTGCAGAGTACCAGAGACGCCTGGTGGTACCACTGAGGCCTCTCGTGGTACCATAGGCCTCCCACTCGACCCTTTCTAAATCTAATGAAATTTTGTAATAAAGTAGCCAGTTCTGCTTACCAAAAATGGCCCACTAGATACTCAGATTAGTCGCTCAGATTACACTTTATTAGTGTAATAAAGTAACCCTAGACCCCAAATGAAAATGTGCAAAATATTTTAGCTTAATCTGCTTTGGTTCTTAAATAACAGGTCCATATTGAATGGGCTCTCGTCCCGATAATGCCTAAATACTACAAAAATTATTAACTTTAAACCTCTGTTAAATCACGACTAGAGCCCAGAGAGGTGTGAAATTTAACATACCAGGGCAACTTTTAGTGCGGGATACAGCAGTGTAATCAAAAATGTAGTTTGGGTAGCCATTCAGCTACCAATCCATGCTAATATCACTGCCAATATATCTCAAAATATCTCAATATGCGTCATTCCCAATTTGGTTTTGAATGACATGAATGGCATTTTTGAATGACGTGTAGATGGTAGATGTCATTCAATGTTTTTGAATGACGTGTAGAGGACATATATCACTAAGAAACATGTTGACGACATATATCACTAAGAAACATGTTGACGACATATACCACTAAGAAACATGTTGACGACATATACCACTAAGAAACATGTTGACATATACCACTAAGAAACATGTTGACGACATATACCACTAAGAAACATGTTGACGACATATACCACTAAGAAACATGTTGACGACATATATCACTAAGAAACATGTTGACGACATATACCACTAAGAAACATGTTGACGACATATACCACTAAGAAACATGTTGACGACATATACCACTAAGAAACATGTTGACGACATATACCACTAAGAAACATGTTGACGACATATACCACTAAGAAACATGTTGACGACATATACCACTAAGAAACATGTTGACGACATATACCACTAAGAAACATGTTGACGACATATACCACTAAGAAACATGTTGACGACATATACCACTAAGAAACATGTTGACGACATATACCACTAAGAAACATGTTGACGACATATACCACTAAGAAACATGTTGACGACATATACCACTAAGAAAAAGAGAGAAAAAGATGCAAA
>NC_091156.1:20690674-20898174 GCF_040958095.1 Procambarus clarkii
GAGAACCCTCCTCAAACAGTGCAACAGCCACAGGGATTGGGGCACCACCCCCAAATTCTACCCAACAGACACCCAACCTGCCCCATCCCCTGTCAGCCCCCCACTAAGTACCCACCTAGGGCACCCTCCCCCCACCCACCCCCCTCCCCCCACTCACCCCCCTTCTCCCCCTCACCCCTCTCCCCAGGACCTCCCTTCTCCCCCATCCCCCATGCCCTCCCTTCTCCCACATGCCTTCCCGTCTCTCCCACCCCCATGCCCTCCCTTCTCCCCCTCCCCCCTAAGCCCCCCACTCTCCCCCACCCCACCTAAGTCTTCCCCTCTCCCCCACTCCCCTAAACCCTCCCCTCTTCCTCACCCACCTCAGCCCTCCCTTTTCCCCCACGCCCCCCAAGCCCTCCACCCTTTTCTCTCCCCCCAAGCCCCCCCATCTCCCCTATCCCCCACAGCCTCTCCTCCCCCCATGCTTCCCCAACCCTCCCTCTCTTACCCACCCCCTGTACCCTCCCCCTCTTATCCACCCCCTGTACCCTCCCCCTCTTATCCACCCCCTGTACCCTCCCCCTCTTATCCACCCCCTGTACCCTCCCCCTCTCCCCCACCACCCCAAGCCCTCCCTCCTCCACCAATCCCCCCGTGCCAGGTCCCCCCAGCTCCCACTCACCCCAGATCCCAAAGGTCCCCCCCAGAAAAGAAGCAGAAGAGAGTCAGTTTCAGGGTGATGTACTCAAACATAGATGGGATCACAAGCAAGACAAGTGAACTAAGGGAAAGAGCACAAGAAGTTAACCCAGATGTAATCGGACTCACTGAAACAAAACTCTCTGGAATCATAACGAATGCCGTGTTTCCCCAGGAGTATACAGTAATAAGGAAAGAGAGGGAAGGTAGAGGAGGAGGCGGAGTGGCCCTACTCATGAGAAGGGAATGGAGTTTTAAGGAGATGGCCATCCCGGGCTGTGAGGAGTTCAGAGACTACATAGCAGGCACCATAACAATGGGAGGACCAAGAATAGTAGTAGCAGTAATATACAACCCTCCACCAAATGACAGGAGACCCAGTCAAGAGTATGAAAACAACAACAAGGCAGTTAACACTATAATTGAGAGGGCAGCCTCTGCTGCCTGTAGAAATAGATCCCACCTGCTCATCATGGGCGACTTCAATCACGGAAAGATTGACTGGGAGAACAAGGAACCGCATGGAGGCGAGGATACGTGGAGAGCCAAACTATTGGAGGTGGTGACAAGCAACTTTTTAACGCAGCATGTCGGAGAACCCACAAGGATGAGAGGCAATGACGAACCAGCGAGACTCGACCTAGTCTTCACTCTGAACGACTCCGACATAAGAGAAATCGGTTTTGAGGACCCAGTAGGAATGAGCGACCACAGTGTACTGGTGTTTGAGTACTTGATTGAAGAAGGGTTATTGAACTCGAGGAGGGATACCGAAACCAAAAGGTTAGCATACCGAAAGGGAAACTATGAGGGGATAAGAAAATTCCTAACAGATATAGCATGGGAAACAGAGCTCAGGGGAAAGACGGCCCAAGATATGATGGATTACATCACGCAGAAGTGCAAGGACGCAGCAAACAAGTTTGTCCCAGTCCAAAAGGAAAACAGAGAAATGAAGATGAGAAACCCATGGTTTAATCAAAGATGTAGGCTAGCTAAGCAGCAAAGTAAAAGGGCATGGAGAAACTATAGGAATAACAGGACACTGGAGAGCAGAGAAAGATACCAGAATGCCAGGAATGAATATGTCAGGATGAGAAGAGAGGCAGAAAGACAATACGAAAATGACATCGCAAGCAAGGCAAAGACTCAGCCTAAATTGTTGCATAGCCACATTAGGAGAAAAACAACAGTAAAGGAACAGGTTATGAGATTAAGGATAGGGGCTGAAGGATTCACTACAAATGACAAGGAAGTGTGTGAGGAATTGAATAAGAAATTCCAGGAGGTCTTCACCTTAGAACAAGGAGAAATTCCAGAGGTAAGTGAGGGAATAGCTAACCAGGAACCACTGGAAGAGTTTGAGATTACCAGTGGGGAAGTAAGGAAGTGTTTACTAGAGTTGGACGTGACGAAGGCTATAGGCCCAGATGGAATCTCCCCTTGGGTTCTAAAGGAAGGAGCAAGAGAACTGAGCCTACCACTCTCCATAGTGTATAACAAATCACTGGCAACAGGGGAACTGCCAGATATTTGGAAAGCAGCTAACGTAGTCCCGATATACAAGAAAGGGGATAGACAGGAGGCACTGAACTACAGGCCAGTGTCCCTAACCTGCATACCATGCAAGCTGATGGAGAAGATTGTGCGAAAAAAACTAGTGGAGCATCTGGAGCGAAGGAACTTTGTAACACAGCATCAACATGGGTTCAGGGATGGCAGGTCCTGCCTCACAGGGTTACTTGAATTCTACGACCAGGCAACAAAAATAAGGCAAGAAAGAGAAGGGTGGGCAGACTGCATATTTTTGGATTGTCAGAAAGCCTTTGATACAGTGCCACACAAGAGGCTAGTGCGAAAGTTGGAGATGCAGGCTGGAGTGAGAGGGAAGGTACTCCGGTGGATAGAGGAATACCTAAGCAACAGGAGACAACGAGTCTGTGTGAGGGGTGAAGTCTCAGATTGGCGAGACGTCACAAGTGGAGTCCCGCAGGGGTCAGTCCTCGGACCTATACTGTTTCTGGTATATGTAAATGATCTCCCAGAGGGTATAGATTCGTTCCTCTCAATGTTTGCCGACGATGCAAAAATTATGAGGAGGATTGAAACAGAGGATGATAGTAGGAGGCTACAAGATGACCTGGATAGACTGAGTGAATGGTCCAACAAATGGCTGTTGAAGTTCAACCCGAGTAAATGCAAAGTAATGAAACTAGGCAGTGGAAACAGGAGGCCAGGCACAGGATACAGAATAGGAGATGAAGTACTTAATGAAACAGACAGAGAGAAAGATCTAGGAGTTGATATCACACCAAACCTGTCTCCTGAAGCCCACATAAAGAGAATAACGTCTGCGGCATATGCGAGGCTGGCTAACATCAGAACGGCGTTCAGGAACCTGTGTAAGGAATCATTCAGAATCTTGTACACCACATATGTAAGACCAATCCTGGAGTATGCGGCCCCAGCATGGAGCCCGTACCTTGTCAAGCACAAGACGAAGCTGGAAAAAGTCCAAAGGTATGCTACTAGACTAGTCCCAGAACTAAGAGGCATGAGTTATGAGGAAAGGCTGCGGGAAATGCACCTCACGACACTGGAAGACAGAAGAGTAAGGGGGGACATGATCACAACCTACAAAATCCTCAGGGGAATCGACCGGGTAAACAAGGACGAACTTTTCAACACTGGTGGGACGCGAACAAGGGGACACAGGTGGAAGCTGAGTACCCAAATGAGCCACAGAGACGTTAGAAAGAACTTTTTCAGTGTCAGAGTAGTTAGCAAATGGAATGCATTAGGAAGTGATGTGGTGGAGGCTGACTCCATTCACAGTTTCAAATGTAGATATGATAGAGCCCAATAGGCTCAGGAATCTGTACACCAGTTGATTGACGGTTGAGAGGCGGGACCAAAGAGCCAGAGCTCAACCCCCGCAAGCACAATTAGGTGAGTACAATTAGGTGAGTACACACACACACACACACACAGACACACACACACACACACACACACACACACACATGTACACCACATATGTAAGACCAATCCTGGAGTATGCGGCCCCAGCATGGAGCCCGTACCTTGTCAAGCACAAGACGAAGCTGGAAAAAGTCCAAAGGTATGCTACTAGACTAGTCCCAGAACTAAGAGGCATGAGTTATGAGGAAAGGCTGCGGGAAATGCACCTCACGACACTGGAAGACAGAAGAGTAAGGGGGGACATGATCACAACCTACAAAATCCTCAGGGGAATCGACCGGGTAAACAAGGACGAACTTTTCAACACTGGTGGGACGCGAACAAGGGGACACAGGTGGAAGCTGAGTACCCAAATGAGCCACAGAGACGTTAGAAAGAACTTTTTCAGTGTCAGAGTAGTTAGCAAATGGAATGCATTAGGAAGTGATGTGGTGGAGGCTGACTCCATTCACAGTTTCAAATGTAGATATGATAGAGCCCAATAGGCTCAGGAATCTGTACACCAGTTGATTGACGGTTGAGAGGCGGGACCAAAGAGCCAGAGCTCAACCCCCGCAAGCACAATTAGGTGAGTACAATTAGGTGAGTACACACACACACACACACACACACACACACACACACACACACACACACACACACACACTTGTCTTGTGACCATCGTGTTGGGTGGACGTGGGTTGGGAGCTCCTGGATCACTCTTGGAGTGGGAGGGGTAATCAGGCAACTTCGAAGTGAAAAAGACTATAAGTGAATGTACAAGTGAATGAAAAAACCTTGGGTTTTGACCAGAGCCATAAGGTAGTGAAGAAAAACAGTTTAATTAGCGTAATTCAAAATAGTTGAGGAAATACTGTGCAGTGTGAAACCAGACCTCACCGACCTCTGACCGCGTGACCTCACCTCGACAGCAACCCTTATACCACCACGTGGGACGACGATTGGAGATTCACTCACCTATTGTGTTAGCAGATTGTGCAAGGTATTGAGGAGCGCCTTTTTGGCTAGATTGTTACTGCAATGACTAGAAGGGGTTCAAGGTCAATCACCAGCAGGGATGAGGAGGAGGACAGATTTATAGACAAATTAATAGGGAAATTTGTAGAGAGAAGGAGTGATTGGTTGGAGGATCTAATCCAGGGGATTAAAAGTGAGGTATTTCAGCAAATACAGGATGCGGTAGAGGGGCAGAAACAAGAACTTATGCTCTATGTTCAGGAAGAGATTAGGAAGGGAAGAGAGGACTGGGAGAGGGAATGTGCTCGTATCACAAACGAATTAGGAAGGTTTAGCAGCATGGCTAAGGATAGAGTGGGATTAGTGGGAGATGGGTTAGTGACTGCGGTTGGGATGGGGAATCCCCAGGGGACAGGCTACCAGCATGACAATGAATTCCTGAGGAGACGGTCTATTATAATACATGGATTATTCGAATCTAGGGCACCAACAAGACAAGAGAGAATAGAAACAGAAAAATACGAATTGCACGAGATATTGAGGTGTATTGGAGCAGAGATGGCAGAACGCGAGGTGGATATCAATCGACGGGTTGGACCTTACAATTGTACCAAGAAGCGACCTGTTCTGGTGCAATTCTCCAATGAGGAGGCAGTGGAGTACATAATGAGGAGCAAGCATTTACTCAGAGGAAGTGAAACCCATTACAATGTGTTTATAGAGAGGTTTATGACGAAAGATGAGCAAACAGCCCACAAAAATAGATGGCAACAACGACAACGTACTAGCCTCCCAGGTAATCTCACCTCCCAGGTCACATCCCAGGTCACCTCCCAGGTCAACTCCCAGGTCACCTCCCAGGTCACCTCCCAGGTCGCATCCTCCCCAACTCAGCCCTCCTATACATCCCCCCTGCCTCAGCCTCCCAAAACCCCACTGTCCCTTCCACATTTGCACCTCCACAACGATTCCCCTGCCCCTGCTACATCACACTTGTCAGCGACCCCAGTGGGTCAAGCCATGCCCTCCCCAAACCCACCTTCCCATCCCCCCTCCCCAAATACCCCTTCCCACTCCCCTGCCCCTTCTACCCCATTGACTTCAATTCCATCTACTCCATCCCAGCTTCCACTGCACCCCTCTTCCACTCACCCCCAAACCCCACCCAACCCTCACCCCTCCTATGCACCTCCAGCCCACATTTAACCCCCTCACCTTGTGACCCCCTAACACCTTCCCCCATCTCCCTCTTCCCCTCTTCTACCCCAAAACCCCCACCTACCCCCGATTCCCCCCTAACTAATATACCCTCTCTTCCACTCCCAGCACCCATGCTCCATTCTCATCTCACCTCAGTATCCCTCTTCCCCCCAACCTCTCAACCTCTATCTGACTCTCAGTCTCACTCTATTTCTCAACCCCCCTATGCTATTCAGACCCCTAACTTTCAGACCCATTATGCCCTTCCTACCCCCCTAGATGCCCAGACCCCATTTGCCTACCAGGCACTCCCAGGCACCCCCCTAGCACCCCCCCACTCGCCCCCACAGCCCCCACTTGCCCCCCAGACACCCCCCAGTTCCCCCCAGACCCCTGGTGAAAGGGGGAACTCTGACACCCGAGTTTCCAAGAAGAGTCTCAAGGTTTGGTACACCAATGCTGATGGGGTAGCCAATAAAGCAGAAGAGATAAAAGAAAGAGTTAGTGAGGCAGACCCAGACATAGTGGCAATAGTGGAAACTAAAATAAATGGCATGATCTCGGATGCAATCTTTCCAGAGGGGTACCAGGTGATAAGAAAAGAAAGGACACAGAGACAGGGAGGTGGAGTGGCACTACTAATAAAGCGGAAATGGAAGTTTGATGAGCTGGAAAATCCGGGTACCAATGAAAGCACAAGCTTCATACATGGAACCCTGACAGTGGATGGGAAGAAGATTGTAATCTTGATACTCTACAATCCCCCACCAAACAGTAGAAGGCCCAGGCAGGAGTACGAGGACAGCAACAAGACATGTATGGATGAACTGCAGAGGGCAGCAACTTTAGCGCATAGAATGAGAGCGAAGCTGCTGGTCATGGGGGACCTAAATCACGGAGAGATAGATTGGGAAACGAGGAATCCCCATGGCGGGGAGGAGACCTGGGGAGCGAAGCTGGTAGACGTTATTGACAGGAATTTCCTAACACAGCATGTGAAAGAAGATACTCGGGAAAGAGGAGGGGATACGCCCAGCCTATTAGATCTCATTATCACTCAGAATGTAGAAGACATCGAGCAGTTGGAACATGAAATACCACTAGGAGCTAGTGACCATTGTGTCCTAGCCTTTGACTACATGATGGAGCTTAAAATTGTGACCAAAGGACAAGAGGTCCGGGAAAGGAGACTTGATTACAGAAAAGGGGACTACAGAAGGATAAGGGACTACCTGGGAGAAGTGCAGTGGGAGGAAGAACTTAGAGGAAAAACAGTGCAAGGTATGATGACCCAAGTCATATTGAAATGCAAGGAGGCTGAAGATAGATTTATTCCAACAATAAAGAAAAAAAGCAGGAGGGAATATAATAACCCATGGTTTAATAGACAGTGTCAGGAAGCAAAGGTGAGAAGCAGGAGGGAGTGGAGGAAGTACAGAAGACAAAGGACAGAGGACAACAGGATTAGATGTAACAGAGCTAGGAATGATTACATTAACATAAGACGAGTGTCGGAAAGAAATTATGAGAACGATATTGCAGTCAAAGCGAAAAAGCAACCAAAATTACTACATAGCCATATAAGAAGGAAGATGTCGGTAAATGACCAAGTGACAAGACTGAGGAAAACAGAAGGGGCATATACAGAAAGCGACAAGGAAATCTGCGAGGTACTGAATGCAAAATTCCATGGAGTGTTCACTACCGAGCTTGAGCAGCTCCCATTGTTAGAAGAGATTACCCAAGATGAAAGACTATCAGATATAGAGGTGACAGCAGAGGATGTAATGAAACAGTTGACAACACTGGATGCAAATAAAGCTGTTGGACCAGACAAAGTATCACCGTGGATACTTAAAGAGGCAGCGCAGGCTCTCAGCGTGCCTTTGGCAATGATCTTCAATGAGTCACTTATGTCGGGAGAATTGCCCAGTTGCTGGAAGGAGGCAAATGTCGTACCGATTTTCAAAAAGGGGGATAGGGAGGAGGCACTTAACTACAGACCCGTATCACTGACAAGCATCCCCTGCAAAATACTTGAAAGAATAATTAGGCTAAGACTTGTTGAGCACCTGGAGAGCATTGGGTTTGTAAACAAGCACCAACATGGGTTCTGGACAGGGAAATCATGCCTAACAAACCTTTTAGAATTCTATGATAAAGTAACAAGGATAAGGCAGGACAGAGAAGGCTGGGCAGACTGCATATTTCTTGACTGCCAAAAGGCCTTTGATACGGTACCGCACATGAGACTGCTATACAAACTTGAGAGGCAGGCAGGAGTAAGCGGAAAGGCCCTAGTATGGGTGAAGAACTACCTAACAGGAAGGAGCCAGAGGGTAATGGTAAGGGGCGAGAAGTCGGACTGGCGAACAGTAACAAGTGGAGTACCTCAAGGATCGGTGCTGGGACCAATCCTCTTTCTAATTTACGTAAATGATATGTTTACAGGAGTGGAATCATACATGTCAATGTTTGCAGATGACGCAAAATTAATGAGAAGAGTTGTGACAGACGAGGATTGTAGGATCCTCCAAGAGGACTTACACAGGCTGCAGAGATGGTCAGAGAAATGGCTACTGGAGTTTAACACCAGTAAATGTAAAGTTATGGAAATGGGATCAGGTGACAGGAGACCAAAGGGACAGTACACAATGAAGGGGAACAGCCTACCTGTAACGATTCGAGAAAGAGACCTGGGAGTGGATGTGACACCCAATCTAACTCCTGAGGCACATATAAATAGGATAACGACAGCAGCGTACTCTACACTGGCGAAAATTAGAACTTCATTCAGAAACCTAAATGAGGAAGCTTTTAGGGCGCTTTACACTGCCTACGTGAGACCCGTCTTAGAGTATGCCGCGCCATCATGGAGCCCCCACCTGAAGAAACACATAAAGAAACTGGAGAAGGTTCAGAGGTTTGCGACGAGGCTTGTCCCAGAGCTACGAGGGATGGGATATGAAGAGCGGCTGAAGGAACTGAACCTTACGACACTAGAGAAAAGAAGGGAGAGAGGAGATATGATAGGGACATATAAAATACTCAGGGGAATTGACAAAGTGGAAATAGATCAAATGTTCACACGTAATAATAACAGAACGAGGGGACATGGGTGGAAACTGGAAACTCAGATGAGTCACAGAGATGTTAGGAAGTTTTCTTTTAGCGTGAGAGTAGTAGAAAAATGGAATGCACTTGGGGAACAGGTTGTGGAAGCAAATACTATTCATACTTTTAAAACTAGGTATGATAGGGAAATGGGACAGGAGTCATTGCTGTAAACAACCGATAGCTAGAAAGGCGGGATCCAAGAGTCAATGCTCGATCCTGCAAGCACATATAGGTGAGTACATATAGGTGAGTACACACACACACACACACACACACACACATATGGCAGGTCCTGCCTCAGGATTAATTGAATTCTACGACCAGGCAACAAAAATCGGGCAAGAAAGAGAAGGATGGGCAGACTGCATATTTTTGGATTGCCAGAAAGTCTTTGACACAGTGCCACACAAGAGGCTAATGAAAAAGCTGGAGATGCAGGCAGGAGTGAAAGGGAAGGTACTCCATTGGATAAGGGAGTACCTAAGCAGCAGAAGACAGCGAGTACCTAGTACCAGTACGTAAGCAACAGAAGACAGCGAGTCACTGTGGGGTGAGGTCTCAGATTGGCGAGGCGTCACCAGTGGAGTCCGGCAGGGTTCAGTCCGTGGACCTATACTGTTTCTGATATATGTAAATGATCTCCCTGAGGGTATAGAATAGTTCCTCTCATTGTTTGCTGATGATGTAAAAATTATGAGGAGGATTAAAACAGAGGATGATAGTAGGAGGCTACAAGATGACCTAGACAGACTGAATGAATGGTCCAACAAATGGCTACTAAAGTTCAACCCGAGTAAATGTAATGTCATGAAATTAGGCGGTGGAAACAGGCGGACAGACACAGAATGGGAGATGAAGTCCTTCATGAAACTGACAGAGCTAGAAGTTGATATCACACCAAACCTGTCTCCTGAAGCCCACATAAAAAGAATTACCTCTGCGGCATATGCGAGGCTGGCTAACATCAGAACAGCCTTCAGGAACATGTGTAAGGAATCATTCAGAACCCTTGTATACCACATATGTAAGACCAATCCTGGAGTATGCGGCCCCAGCATGGAGCCCGTACCTTGTCAAGCACAAGACGAAGCTGGAAAAAGTTCAGAGGTATGCCACTAGGCTAGTCCCAGAACTAAGAGGCATGAGTTACGAGGAAAGGCTTCGTGAGACCAGGAGGCCTGGTCGACGACCGGGCCGCGGGGACGCTAAGCCCCGGAAGCACCTCAGGGTAACCTCAAGGAGATGCACCTTACGACACTGGAAGACAGAAGAGTAAGGGGAGACATGATCACTACCTACAAAATTCTCGGGGGAATTGACAGGGTAGATAAGGATAAACTTTTTAACACGGGTGGTATGCGAACAAGGGAACATGGGGAGACTTGAGTACTCAAATGAGCCACAGGGACGTTAGAAAACTTTTTCAGTGTCTGAGTAGTTAACAGGTGGAATGCATTAGGCAGTGATGTGGTGGAGGCTGACTCCATACACAGTTTTAAATGTAGATATGATAGAGCCCAGTAGACTTAGGAATCTGTACACCAGTTGATTGACAGTTGAGAGGCGGGCCCAAAGAGCCAGAGCTCAACCCCCGCAAGCACAGCTAGGTAAGTACACAACCACCCACCTACCCCAGGACCACTTGTGCTGTGGTCCCGGGTTTGATCCCAGGCGCCGGCGAGAAACAATGGGCAGAGTTTCTTTCACCTTAATGCCCCTGTTACCTAGCAGTAAGTAGGTACCTGGAGTTGGTCAGCTGTCACGGGCTGCTTCCTGGGGTGTGTGTGTGTGGTGTGGCAAAAAATAGTAGTTAGTAACAGTTGAGAAGCGGGCCGAAAAAGCAGAGCTCAACCCCCGCTAGCATAACTAGGTGAATACAACTAGGTGAATACACACACACACACACACACACACACACACACACACACACATTTGAGGAGCTTACATTATTTTTTAACTGTATTCAGGAGTAAATCATAGATGGCTTGGAGTTGATATGGTTTACGCTCTCTGTCATAGAGGTGGACCTCGCTTGCAATGGTCAGTGACAGGTCACCAGACGCCAGGGGGATATCCTGCAGCAGGACAAACAAAAGTTTCAGATAATACACATTGCGAAAAGAAACCCTGACCCCATCATCCTTGACAACCATCCGATCCAATATGCGGAGGTAGGCAGAATACTGGGACTTATGATAAATAGAACAGGGATACAAATTCATGTAAGGGACCGACTAAACAAAGCCAAAGCAGCCTTAGGAAAATTGAGGAGATTCCGAAGCCTCAGTACTAACATTCAGATCCACCTATATAAGGCTCTAGTTCGGCCGCATCTAGAGTATCCCCCAGTACCACTACACACCATAAAGAAAACTAACATGCAGAAACTGCAAGCAGTGCAAAATAAGGCGCTAAGGAGAGCAGCAAAACACCGTCCACCATATGATCAGACAATCCAGGAGCTCCATGAACTCCTGAACATACAGCCACTAAACATCAGACTGCAGCACCAAGCCATCAGGGTGTGGAACACCATCGAAATGTTAGAGGACCCAATGTTTGAAAGATTGCTCCAAGATGAGACGCCCCGCTCCCACAGCTGGTGGCCCAAGATGAGACGCCCCGCTCCCACAGCTGGTGGCCCAAGATGAGACGCCCCGCTCCCACAGCTGGTGGCCCAAGATGAGACGCCCCGCTCCCACAGCTGGTGGCCCAAGATGAGACGCCCCGCTCCCACAGCTGGTGGCCCAAGATGAGACGCCCCGCTCCCACAGCTGATGGCCCAAGATGAGACGCCCCACTCCCACAGCTGGTGGCCCAAGATGAGACGCCCCGCTCCCACAGCTGGTGGCCCAAGATGAGACGCCCCGCTCCCACAGCTGGTGGCCCAAGATGAGACGCCCCGCTCCCACAGCTGGTGGCCCAAGATGAGACGCCCCGCTCCCACAGCTGGTGGCCCAAGATGAGACGCCCCGCTCCCACAGCTGGTGGCCCAAGATGAGACGCCCCGCTCCCACAGCTGATGGCCCAAGATGAGACGCCCCACTCCCACAGCTGGTGGCCCAAGATGAGACGCCCCGCTCCCACAGCTGGTGGCCCAAGATGAGACGCCCCGCTCCCACAGCTGGTGGCCCAAGATGAGACGCCCCGCTCCCACAGCTGGTGGCCCAAGAGCCTCGATTCACTAGATGAAAACCCCGCCCCACAGTACATAATTCCCAGATGATATACTGGCCAGAAATCCTTTCCCCAATAATTGGAAAAATTGATTATGTATGAATATGTGTATATATGATATATATATATATATATATATATATATATATATATATATATATATACAGTATATATATATTATGTCGTACCTAGTAGCTAGAACGCACTTCTTGGCCTAGTATGCAAGGCCCGAATTGCCTAATAGGCCGAGTGATTTTCTTTATTATACACACAAAAAATTTGATTGGTTTATTTGAGTTGTTATTATTATATTATACTGGGAAGATAAATTATTGACATTTATGTTAGTTCAGGTTAGGGTAAGGTAGGTTAGGTTAGGTAGGGTAGGTTAGGTTTGGTCATATATCTACGTTAGTTTTAACTCAAAATAAAAAACTTAAAGCTATCCATTTTATTATGTATGAATTATCATTTCATAAGAAAAAATATATATAAATTCAGGAAAACTTGGCTTGTTAGGCAAATCGGACCTTGCATAGTAGGCAGAGTACTGCGTTCTGGCTACTAGGTACATTATATATATATATATATATATATATATATATATATATATATATATATATATATATATATATATATATATATATATGTCGTACCTAGTAGCCAGAACTCACTTTTTGGCCTACTATGCAAGGCCCGATTTGCATAATAAGCCAAGTTTTCATGAATTAATATATTTTTTCTGATTTTTTTCTTATGAAATGATAAAGCTACCCATTTCATTATGTATGAGGTCAATATTTTTTTATTGTAGTTAAAATTAACGTAGATATAATGACCGAACCTAACCAACCCTACCTAACCTAACCTAACCTATCTTTATAGGTTAGGTTTGGTTAGGTAGCCGAAAAAGTTAGGTTAGGTTAGGTTAGGTAGGTTAGGTAGTCGAAAAACAATTAATTCATGAAAACTTGGCTTATTATGCAAATCGGGCCTTGCATAGTAGGCCAAAAAGTGAGTTCTGGCTACTAGGTACGACATATATATATATATATATATATATATATATATATATATATATATGTCGTACCTAATAGCCAGAACGCACTTCTCAGCCTACTATTCAAGGCCCGATTTGCCTAATAAGCCAAGTTTTCATGAATTAATGTTTTTTCGTCTACCTAACCTACCTAACCTAACCTAACCTAGCTTTTTTTGGCTACCTAACCTAACCTTACCTATAAATATAGGTTAGGTTAGGTTAGGTAGGGTTGGTTAGGTTCGGTCATATATCTACGTTAATTTTAACTCCAATACAAAAAAATTGACCTCATACATAGAGAAAAGGGTTGCTTTATCATTTCATAAGAAAAAAATTATAGTAAATATATTAATTCAGGAAAACTTGGCTTATTAGGCAAATCGGGCCTTGAATAGTAGGCTGAAAAGTGAGTTCTGGCTACTAGGTACGACATATATATATATATATATGTAATGTACCTAGTAGCCAGAACGCAGTACTCTGCCTATTACGCAAGGCCTGTGGGAACCAACCTGTGAGATTTATATTTATTTAATTTATATGAATTTATATTTACGTTAATTTATATACTTCGATAGCAATTTGTATAATGATAAGTGGACTGTATTTCTACAATAATCTCATAATCTCACAAATCGATCTTCTACACATTAGGGGGGGTTTATATTAATTTATATATATGCAGCCAATCAAACTACAGTAATAGACTACATACATTGAAGAGGTTCCTTATCTTATAGTACAGCTGACCTTAATCCACCAGGTATAACCAGGATGTAGAGACCACATTTTCCCTCTTTGAGGTAGCTTCCATCACCCTGGTAACTGATGCACAAAGCCTTACTTCCTCGTCTTGACCTGTTAAAAGGGCGCTAGCTGTAAAGCCAGAATCCTATATATGACAGGTATATCAGAGAACACTGTACATGGAACGATGAAGACCTGGCTTAATTACCTTTAGTATGAGGCTATATCGTGCTCTAACCGGGTCACTCTATATACACTGACATTAATGGCCATAAATGAAAGATAAATGGGTTTCGGAAGCACACTTAACTTGATTTGTTGACAGCGTGTTGATAATGGTACACCTTTGGTTTCCATAACACTTCGTCCAAGTAAAATTAACAGGAGCCGAATTGCTCCCTGCGCCTCTGGTCTCGTAAACAATGGCTGCCCCTCCCTCACCCTGATGCCTGGCTTACATTGTCCAAATGACAGAAAGTGATAGAAGGGTCACATTTACTCTAATATTGATAATTAAGTTAATTTATATGAGATGTTTTTATGATGGTAAAGTCCAAAGACTAATGTATTTAAGAATAATTCCCACCATAATAGGTGGTGAATATAATAGTATGTGGTAATGATATCCCGTTTTCTATAGACGGTAATTCCACTACAAGTTACGTTTTCTATGGGTTAACTTATTTATACAACACAGCTATTATCTGCCTGTATGATATATTAAATGGTGTCGGATTTTCCGACAAGGCCCGATTTGCCTAATAAGCCAAGTTTTCATGAATTAATGTTTTTTCGACTACCTAACCTAACCTAACTTTTTCGGCTACCTAACCTAACCTATAAAGATAGGTTAGGTTAGGTAGGGTTAGTTAGGTTCGGTCATATATCTACGTTAATTTTAACGCCAATAAAAAAAAATTGACCTCATACATAATGAAATAGGTAGCTTTATCACTTCATAAGAAAAAAATTAGAGAAAATATATTAATTCAGGAAAACTTGGCTTATTAGGCAAATCGGGCTTTGCATAGTAGGCTAAGAAGTGCGTTCTGGCTACTAGGTACGACATATATATATTATAATATAATGTGTGTGTGTATGAATAACTCAATAAATAATAATAATAAAACAAAGAGCCTTAAACAGAACAACATGTGTGGAAGCATCGGAGTGTGTATATATGAATGCTACACAGTATTCATCTATGGACATCCATATATGGTGGAACACATGTGAAGAACCTCTCTCACACTCACAGCTCCCTGACAAGAGGGAGCCAGCTTAGCTTAGCTGCCAACACCCACACATGGTGTCAGCAAGGCGGACAGCCCGCCTGCTTTCATACCTCTCACTGTATTTTCCACTTCTATACTTCCCTTCACCTATGCCTCTCCTCCCTCTTTACTCCCCCCCCCCCCTCCCCAAAAAAAAATGCCTGGCCACTATGTTGCTTCTTTTGTAAAGTCCTGAAATCTTTTGAGTGCCTCACACACCTTCTCGTTTGCCATGAGAATTTCCCTTTGTCTTGAAGGTAATCACATGGTCTCTGGCTGTTATTAGTGTGCTTACGTAGCTATAAACAGCTTCGTTTGGGCTTTAACTGTTGCCGCAGTCTCGTTTTTAAATTGCCTCTTACTTCCCTCCCTCCTGACTCATGTCCATTCATACACCGCCTGGTTCCAGACCTTATCAGAAGATTTCATTTTGATAACCAAGCCACACATCAGAAAATGAAGAAAGAACGACGTTTCGGTCCGTCCCGGACCATTATGAAGTCAGCACACAACGGTCCAGGACGGACCGAAACGTCGTCCTTTCTCCATCTTCTGATGTCTGGTTTGGTCATCATGTCTTCAGCCACGTTATTGTGAGTCGTCTTCTGCGTCTCATCTTGACGCCGACCTGCCACTCCCGTCAGTTAAATATGCTCATAAAACGATAAGTTGCTGTCGAGACTTGACGGCGTAAACCTCTGGTGTCCATTTTGGGAGCCTATATGTTGTGTCCTGTGAAAGGTATTGTTGTGTGTTTGGGGGGGGGGCATCTTGGAGAAGGTGTAAGGGAGCCGGTCGGCCGAGCGGACAGCACGCTGGACTTACGGTCCTGTGGTCCTGGGTTCGATCCCGGACGCCGGCGAGAAACAATGGGCAGAGTTTCTTTCACCCTATGCCCCTGTTACCTAGCAGTAAAATAGGTACCTGTGTGTTAGTCAGCTATCACGGGCTGCTTCCTGGGGGTGGAGGCCTGGTCGAGGACCGGGCCACGGGGACACTAAAGCCCCAAAATCATCTCAAGATAACCCAGTAGCAGTAAAGACAGAAGCCAGCCAACACAACCCAGTGGGTCGTGTTGGCTGTTCTCCGTTGATGTTGGAACACCCAGAAGTTCCTGGCTACTGCGGTTGTGCACTTCCACAATATCTGAGTTTTGCTGCCTCCAACCTCAGAAGATTAGGTTTGGTAAGACAATCTAAATGATAAATTGGCCCTTTAACTTTACTGCCTGAACTTTCCGTTCCCTTCTCCGCTCTGGGCTCACCTAGATGGGCTATCCCTGGCCTAGCCAAGGTTGGCGCTGCTATCACTGGCCTAGCCAAGGTTGGCGCTGCTATCACTGGCCTAGCCAAGGTTGGCGCTGCTATCACTGGCCTAGCCAAGGTTGGCGCTGCTATCACTGGCCTAGCCAAGGTTGGCGCTGCTATCCCTGGCCTAGCCAAGGTTGGCGCTGCTATCCCTGGCCTAGCCAAGGTTGGCGCTGCTATCCCTGGCCTAGCCAAGGTTGGCGCTGCTATCCCTGGCCTAGCCAAGGTTGGCGCTGCTATCCCTGGCCTAGCCAAGGTTGGCGCTGCTATCACTGGCCTAGCCAAGGTTGGCGCTGCTATCACTGGCCTAGCCAAGGTTGGCGCTGCTATCACTGGCCTAGCAAAGGTGGCTAGGTCCCAAATCTACACTGTAAAATAACAACATACTGGAGTGAATGATAGCTTAGTTTAGATCATTTATTATGCACCCCATACCCATCTTGTGGGCGGTAGTGGAAAGGGTTACAGAGGCACATAATGGGCTCAGGGACTGAACCCCACAAGTCATTTAGCTAAGCAAGTTACAATCTTGATGAGCTAGTTACAAAATACAATATAAGTCGTCACATCAACAATGGGTGCGAGATCAACCACAAGTACAGGTTCTAAATTAAGCAACTGACATATGTGGAGAGTTAGTGTCATAATTGATGTGTTTGTCCTGCACACCGCCCCCCATCCAGTGGGCAGCGGTGGATAGGTTACAATCACTTAGTTACTACCAACAGTTAGCAAACTGGGGATATTTGGCTAAAATTTCTGGTAGCAGATCATTTTGAATGAAATATTTACACATCGTTGGAACATCGGCCGGGCTTGGGGAGAAGAACTCCCAGAACCCCATCAAGCAGGTGGGCGCTGCTATCACTGGCCTGGCCAAGGTGGGCGCTGCCATCACTGTCCTGGCCAAGGTGAGCGCTGCCATCACTGGCCTGGCCAAGGTGAGCGCTGCCATCACTGTCCTGGCCAAGGTGAGCGCTGCCATCACTGTCCTGGCCAAGGTGAGCGCTGCCATCACTGTCCTGGCCAAGGTGGGCGCTGCTATCACTTGCCTAGCCAAGGTGGGCGCTGCCATCACTGGCCTGGCCAAGGTGGGCGCTGCTATCACTGGCCTGGCCAAGGTGGGCGCGTGGAGATGAAGGAACGACCTGGAGGGTGCCCAGATAAATCATTGTTAGAGATACTAAACCGGGTATTAAGGTGCTCTCTGCCGACGCCGTCACAATGGGCTTAACAATGTTGGAAACATTGATAAGAAAATTGGTGGGACTGAGAACTGAAAGTTAACATTACGCGTGAAGCACATCAGCGGCTGGTCCTGACTCCTGGCACGATCAGCGCCGCTTCAGGGCTCGATGATACCACTGCCACTTCTTGCTGCACAATGGCGGTGCTCTGAAATTGAATTAACATATATAATTTCACCCGTCATTGGTCCACTGGGCTCCATCATTACTGTGCAGACTTGGCGTGGTGGGTGAGATCCGGGGATTTAACAACACGGGTAATTCAGGTGATCTGCTGCTGAGCAAATTACTCTATGAAAGGTATATTACAAAAAAATTTAATACAATCAACACCACAGGATTGAAGAACATTGTGAGAGCCTACTAGGGCAGCCACCACACACCTGATGTAATTTACCTTTCACAAATTACACTGTAATCACTCCTGCCTGAGGCCAGGTCTTGAGGAGAAGGGAGAGGAAGAAGGCAACATTGGTTACTAGCAGTGGAGTAATGTTGTGGAGCGCCCCGGGACCGTTACTAGCAGTGGAGTAATGTTGTGGAGCGCCCCGGGACCGTTACTAGCAGTGGAGTAATGTTGTGGAGCGCCCCGGGACCGTTACTAGCAGTGGAGTAATGTTGTGGAGCGCCCCGGGACCGTTACTAGCAGTGGAGTAATGTTGTGGAGCGCCCCGGGACCGTTACTAGCAGTGGAGTAACTTCCACCGCAGCAGAGTGCGGTCCCTGGCAAAGGGACACAAACAAAACAAGGCCCCAAAATCTGTTGGTATTACAGATGGGCTACCGGTAAGCATGGGATATCGAGAAGAATAAATGGAACATGTACACACGATCACCCTAGAAAGTGCAGAAACCTCCTCAATACAGGTAAAATGTACCAAAAGCTGTGAATTATTTCGCCCAGAAATTTGCAAGAACTCTTTGGACAGGAAAGAGTGCTTCAATGCTGAATGTCCAGCTTTTCATATAAGAGGTACCAGGCAAATAAAACAGACAGATTACCACTATGAAAACAGCCACTACTCCATCGACCGGGATAATTTTTTAGCAAGAGGAGGAGGAGAAGAATGGCTAAAAATGACCAGACTCTACCACCAACTCGGTCAAATGCTAGAAAGGACGCAAACACAGTGGCCTCCTTACCAGAGCCTCAGATATTAACACCAATTAAAGCATCCAGCACTTCCACTAACACGATAACATCATTTATATTTGCCAACATCCAGGGTATAAAAACACGCAAATCCAACAAAGTTCACTTTATAGATGGTCTCCTTCATGAGGCAAATGCAGTGTTTGCAGCCCTAACAGAAACCCACACAAAGGACTACCCTGATGGTGAAATATGGATCTCAGAGTACAATCTTTTCAGATGTGATAGGAAACACCGGCTTCAGGGTGGGGTCAGCCTCTACATCAAAGACACACTCATCTGTACTGAGCTGCTAAACACCTCAAATGATATGGTGGAAGTGCTGATAATCAAAATAGAGATTCTAAATGTAGTTATTGTCCTTGTATATAAGTCACCGGAGGCAAACCCTCAGCAGTTTAAAGACCAACTAATGAAAATAGAACACTGCTTGGAAAACCTCGCAAATCCAGCTCCAGCTTCAAGTCCCCAAGCAGGGGACTTGAAGTCCCCTGCTTGGGGACTTCAACCTACGGCACCTGAAATGGAAGCACCTGGCTAATACAGTAATATCAGAAAGAATACCAGGAAGTAGCCTAAATGAACAGGCACATGCAAATGACCTGCTACGGATGTGCGACAGGTTTGCCTTAAACCAGCAAATAGTAGGACCAACTAGGAAGGAGAACACGCTGGACCTCATTTTCACTAATAATGATGAATTGATCGGGAACATAATGATTACAAATACCTGTTACTCAGATCACAACTTAATTGAAGTTATGACAACCATGGGGAATGGACCTTCAAAACCAGTCCAGATTCCCGGTGGTTACCTTACCTTGGTTACCTTGAGGTGCTTCCGGGGCTTAGCGTCCCCGCGGCCCGGTCGTCGACCAGGCCTCCTGGTTGCTGGACTGATCAACCAGGCTGTTAGACGCGGCTGCTCGCAGCCTGACGTATGAGTCACAGCCTGGTTGAGGAGATTTCAGAAAATTTAACATCAATAATAAACAGATAAACTGGGAGCAAATAAACCAGGACTTCAGAGAAATAAACTGGGAAGAACAGCTAGGAAATGCAAACCTGAACCAGTGCCTGGAAAAAATAAGCTCAGTAGCACTAGAAATATGTTCAAGCTGCATACCCCTAAGAAAAAGAGAAAGAGATGCAGATTGGAACGGGAACGTCGTTCCCTATATATTTCCCTATAAGAAAACGAATTGCGGAACAACTTGAGAGTCGCACCCTACCTCAAGAACGGCGAAGAAGGTTAGGTAGAGAAATAGAAACAACTGAACTCAAGCTTCAAGAATCATACAAAACCCAGGAGAGGCAAAGAGAGCAAAAGGTCATCGGTGAAATAGAGAGAAATCCGAAATAATTTTTCTCCTATGCAAAATCAAGATCAAAAACCACATCTAGTATCAGGCCCCTGCGAAAGGGAGATGGAACTTTCACTTATGACAACAAGGAAATGAGCGAGTTACTGAGGAAGCAGTACGATTCTGTTTTCAGCGAGCCACTAAACACACTAAAGATTGATAACCCAAATGAATTTTTCATGGATATGATACCAACATCAAATCATATATCAGACGTCGCCCTATCCCCATTGGATTTTGAAGAAGCCATAAACAGTATGCCTATGCACTCTGTACCAGGCCCGGATTCTTGGAACTCCATATTCATCAAGAACTGTAAAAAAACACTATCGCAGGCCCTCCACATTCTGTGGAGACAAAGCCTAGATACTGGCGTTATCCCTGACATACTAAAAACCGCAGAGATAGCACCACTCCATAAAGGAGGAAATAAGGCAGAGGCAAAAAATTACAGACTGATAGCACCAACATCGCAGATCATAAAAAAAAATTGAGAGAGTGCTAAGAAGTAAGATCACAAAATACATAATCTCAGCATCTCCATAACCCCGGACAACATGGTTTCAGAACAGGGCGCTCTTGCCTGTCACAGTTGCTGGACCACTATGACATGGCATTAGATGCTATGGAAGACAAGCAGAACTCTGGTGTATTATACACAGAGTTTGCAAAAGCCTTCGACAAATGTGACCATGGTGTTATTGCACATAAAATGCGTTCAAAAGGAATTACCGGAAAAATAGGCAGATGGATCTACAATTTCCTGACTAACAGAACCCAATGTGTAATAGTCAACACATTAAAATCCGGATCATCTACTGTGAAAAGCTCAGTCCCCCAAGGTACCTTACCTGCTCCGGTACTTTTTCTTATCCTCATATCAAACATAGACAACCCCAGTTCCTGCCCCGCTCCTGTGCCAGGTAAGTCCACTACGGGCTCACCATAGTCCGTGCTACTTGGAACTTTTTGTCCCCAGTAGCTGAATCCAAAATAACAAAAACAACAACAGCGATATAAACTACACTACTGTATCATCATTTGCAGATGACACTAGAATTTTCATGCAAGTAGACAATATAGAGGACACGGCAATTTAATTTTAATTATCAGGGGAAAGCACCAAGCCATTTCGACTTTATAGCACTCGGGAGGACACAGCAAACCTC
The DNA here is from genome assembly GCF_040958095.1 of Procambarus clarkii. NCBI lineage: Eukaryota > Metazoa > Arthropoda > Malacostraca > Decapoda > Cambaridae > Procambarus > Procambarus clarkii. The sequence goes on from NC_091156.1 coordinate 20,712,092, forward strand.
CAGTCGGATGTAAATCATCAGTGAGGCACAGAAAATGGCATGATATGTAATGAGGACAACTTCCAGCTCCTGCGCTATGTAAGAAATTAAAATATTAAAGCGTAAACCACGTACAAAATGCAGTCAAATCATACCATAGAACGTACAAAAAAATATAAAGGATTTAGGTGTACTCATGTTGGAAAACCTTGCCTTTGAAGAACACAATAAAGTAGCCGTCATAACTGTAACACAAATGACAGGTTGGATAACAAGAACTTTTCACAAAACAAATACAGCCACGGAGCTACATAGTGTTCCCGGCTTGGCGCCTTCCTTTGATAATTACTTACTATACTAATGACACTTTTCAAGACGTTAGTGCTCTCTAGAGTGCAATATTGTTGCACAGTCTCGTGAAAGCTGGAGAAAATACAAATCTAGAGAGCGTACATAAATCCTTTACTGCTAGAATCCACTCAGTAAAAAAATATCTAAACTATTGGGACCGACTAAACGAGCCTAAATCTGTGTTCTCTTAAGCGCAGGCGGGAGAGATACATAATAATTTACACGTGGAAAATTTCTCAACACATTGTTATACTTTATTCTCAATTAGTATTAAGTTTTAGTCTTTAATGTTTTTCCTGCCCGAAACGCTTTGCGTAATAGTGGCTTTAGGCATTGTATGTACTAGCTCTATCTATAAATCCATCAATGTTTGTATCACCCCTTGTATGTATGTACTTTACCTGAATAAACATTTGAATTTGAATATTTTGAAGTAGAGGGGCTGGTCCCAAACCTTATTGAGGTTATCTTGAGATGATTTGGGTCTTTTTTTAGTGTCCTCGCGGCCCGGTCCTCGACCAGCCCTCCACCCCCCAGGAAGCAGCCCGTGACAGCTGACTAACACCCAGGTACCTATTTTACTGCTAGGTAACAGGGGCATAGGTTGAAAGAAACTCTGCCCATTGTTTCTCGCCGGTGCCCGGGATCGAACCCGGGACCACAGGATCACAAGTCCAGCGTGTTGTCCGCTCTGCCGACCGGCTCCCTTTGTGACCTGCACACAGAAATACCACCGATCAGAGGATACCTGATCAACCAGGCTGTGATTCATACGTTGGTGGTCTTTACGGGCTAATCGGTGTTTTCTCATGGCCGATTATGCCACCTCTAGGGTGGCATAATCATCAGTCAGTCAGTAGCCGCGTACAACAGCCTGGCTAACATCAACTGGTCGGCCTGGTCGGGGGTCAGGACACGGGGACCTTGATCACCCAAATCATGGCAAGGTTTTTTCTTCCTACCACAGACGTGGCCACACATTTACAATGCTAACCAGCACATATACATTTTCTTCTGTCCTCCATGGACAGGGTTAGAGAAGTGTTAAACATATAGTTAAGGGATTTATTGAACAGTTAACTACAGAAGGTGATTCGATGCTTTTAAAATGCTAAGCTAACCTACATACGTAAATACATAGATACACAGATTTACGTATGCCCTACATAAAGTGTTTGATGTGTCTTTTACATAGTGTCATTAATGTACATCTACAAAGGTGAAATGTAATTCTGATCAGCTTCCACATATACTTTATACACATACATATACATACACACACACATTTTAGCTAAGGGGCCTGGTGGATAGCGCGCAGGACTCTTAATTCTGCGGCGCGGGTTCGATTCCCGCACCAGGGCAGAAACAAATGGGCAAAGTTTCTTTCACCCTGAATGCCCCTGTTACCTAGCAATAAGTAGGTCCCTGGGAGTTAGTCAGCTGTCACGGGCTGCTTCCTGGTGTGTGTGTGTGTGTGTGTGTGTGTGTGGTGTCAGAGAAAAAAAAGTAGTTAGTAAACAGTTGATTGACAGTTGAGAGGCGGGCCGAAAGAGCAAAGCTCAACTCCCTCAAACACAACTAGGTGAATACATATACGTACATATATACATTCATATATACACACACACACATGCATTCACATACATTTGTCTCTTTTACTCTGACAGGATGAGATAGCTGATAAACTAGTGTTAAGCACTTAATCACTGGAGGTGATTAAGGTACTTTTACAAGCTCAGGGTATAAGGTTACATCACATACTACATACATTGTATAATTAGTACATTACACAGTCAATCTTGGGTACAAGTCCAATATATCATCCAGTGTTCCAGTATCAGAAATATTGCGGGAACAACCGTGGACATCTTCAAGAGGAAACTAGATTGTTTTCTTCAAGGAGTGCCGGACCAACCGGGCTGTGGTGGGTATGTGGGCCTGCGGGCCGCTCCAAGCAACAGCCTGGTGGACCAATCTCTCACAAGTCAAGCCTGGCCTCGGGCCGGGCTTGGGGAGTAGAACAACTCACAGAACCCCATCAACCAGGTATCAAGCAGGTACTCGTATAGTAATTACAGAGTTCAGCATACCTTAGCCCAGGAGGGCGAAAGTCAGTCAATATGGGACATTCTACAATATAATGTTCAAGAGAGTGCATGTTTTCTCTTTCATAAAGTTGACACATTGTGTACTCGACATTTGGGTTTTGAGAAAGCTGCCAGATACGTCTATATCCCAGGCGTATTCTGGCCACTATAACATCACATTGCCGGGTTTTTGTTCTATTAGTGCCATATGTGAATGTCTCCTCATGATATCTCTCATAATATTTAATGCTACAACTTTCCGGTCTTTGTGAATTTGTTAGGTCGACGAGATCTTCATTAGATATTTGTTTAAGTATTCTCTTTGTCACTGCTAATGAAACGCCCATATCAATTTCTACCACTGGTTTTCTGCAGGCTGTCTTTGCAAGCATATCAACAGTGTCATGCCTTGAGATGCCAACATGTGATGGTATCCATAGGAATTTAATGCGTGGCGTGGTGTCCCCTCCAGCAGTAGGGAGGCGTGGAGTCCCCTCCAGCAGTAGGGAGGCGTGGAGTCCCCTCCAGCAGTAGGGAGGCGTGGAGTCCCCTCCAGCAGTAGGGAGGCGTGGAGTCCCCTCCAGCAGTAGGGAGGCGTGGAGTCCCCTCCAGCAGTAGGGAGGCGTGGAGTCCCCTCCAGCAGTAGGGAGGCGTGGAGTCCCCTCCAGCAGTAGGGAGGCGTGGAGTCCCCTCCAGCAGTAGGGAGGCGTGGAGTCCCCTCCAGCAGTAGGGAGGCGTGGAGTCTCCTCCAACAACTGGCTAACATTTCTCTCGAGCGATACAACTTGGGGCCGATGTTTGCTAACTTGTGTGTGGCTGGGCGGCCCCGCTATCCTGGAGGTAACGTGTGGGGCCAGAGAGGTCCCTGGAGGTAATGTGTGTGGGGCCAGAGAGGTCCCTGGAGGTAATGTGTGTGGGGCCAGAGAGGTCCCTGGAGGTAATGTGTGTGGGGCCAGAGAGGTCCCTGGAGGTAACGTGTGGGGCCAGAGAGGTCCCTGGAGGTAATGTGTGTGGGGCCAGAGAGGTCCCTGGAGGTAACGTGTGGGGCCAGAGAGGTCCCTGGAGGTAATGTGTGTGGGGCCAGAGAGGTCCCTGGAGGTAACGTGTGGGGCCAGAGAGGTCCCTGGAGGTAATGTGTGTGGGGCCAGAGAGGTCCCTGGAGGTAATGTGTGTGGGGCCAGAGAGGTCCCTGGAGGTAATGTGTGTGGGGCCAGAGAGGTCCCTGGAGGTAATGTGTGTGGGGCCAGAGAGGTCCCTGGAGGTAATGTGTGTGGGGCCAGAGAGGTCCCTGGAGGTAATGTGTGTGGGGCCAGAGAGGTCCCTGGAGGTAATGTGTGTGGGGCCAGAGAGGTCCCTGGAGGTAATGTGTGTGGGGCCAGAGAGGTCCCTCTGGAATGAAGTGGAGGCTAGGTGTACTCTTCTCCTCCACAGTGTTGAGGTGATCTCCTCACTGCACTTGTCGCTCCCTGGTAACTACTCGCCACGAGGAGGAACTTCCTAGATAAAAGTTGTAAATATTGGTGTTCATTCTGTGTCTGGCAGTACCATTTTTTAACACGAGGTATTTCACGGCTTCGGACTCCTGTTAACGAGTTTAGATCTTGCCCTTCCCAGCAACACAACGTGCCAAGCGGCTTACAACACGGCCCCTAGTTGCTTCTGGGTGAATGGGGGCGAAGAGTTAAGGATTGGTGCCCAGTCAGTTCTCCTCGAGACGACGCGGGGAAGCAGTCATGTGTGCGGTGGTGGACAGGTGTGCGTGAGGGTGTGTACTTGCCTTCCTACCTCCTCTTGATTCCGGGGATCAATGTCCAAGCAGCCCGGTCCCTATCCAGGCCTCCGGGTGGCGGCTGTCTGGTCAATCGGGCTGTTTGACCCTGCTGCCTACAGTCCCAGTTGATAATTCTTTGGAGGGAGTCCAAGAGTTCTCTCTGAACACAGTGTGCACAGTCGGCTAGTTATGTTCCCTGTATTTAGATGGCGAGTGTTGAAAATCTTCGGCTTTGTGTTAGAACTGTATCAGAGACACCACTTTTAACACTCTCCCGCTACACATAAGGGGCATAACTGGCAGACCCCTAACAGTGTTGGAGAGAACTTGATAAACACCTCCCAAAGGATACCAGACCAACCAGGCTGTGACTCGTACGTCAGGCTACGACCAGCCCCGTCCAACAGCCTGGTTGACCAGTCCAGCAACCAGGAGGCCAGGCCCTAGACCGGGCCGCGGGGGTCTTTGATCCCCAAAACCTCCACAAGGTACCTTTGCGGACCCCAGGCTGGGACCCCAGGCTGGGACCCCAATGCTCTTGGGGTTCAGCCTGCTCAAAGAGACTACTAATTCGTTTAGTTTTCTTCTGACCTTTCCTCCGACAACCTTGGTCTCCACGTTGGGTTTGTTGAGTTACTCTCATACCTGTTTATCGTTTTCTGTGAGAGGTGTTTGGGTTGGTGTGCAACCCACATTGAAATTGAAATTGAAATGAGTTTATTGAGGTAAAATACACACAAAGGGATGAGGTAGCTCATCCCTTTGTGTGTATTTTACCTCAATAAACTCATTTCAATTTCAACCCACATCACCCGTCTAACTCCTAGGTACGTAGTTACGGCTAGGTAAACAGAGCCACCAGGTGAGTAGAAACACTTCCTAATCCTTAGTTTTCTGTCCGCGCTGTTAAACACTGGTTCTTGGGTTGTGAGCCGAGAAGTCTATGGTGTTGGGAGGGTGCAAGACACGACAGTCGTGTCACAGGGCCCCTTTCACAGGCCCCCCCCCTCACAAGGGCCCCCCCCTCACAAGCCCCCCCCCCTTCACAAAAGGGTCACTTCAACCACATGACTCAAATTTTAACCACTGTCATGCAAATGTGGTGTTGGGAAGTTATACCACCACCAGAATGTGGTGTTGGGAAGTTATACCACCACCAGAATGTGGTGTTGGGGAGTTATACCACCGCCAGAATGTGGTGTTGGGGAGTTATACCACCAGAATGTGGTGTTGGGGAGTTATACCACCGCCAGAATGTGGTGTTGGGAAGTTATACCACCACCAGAATGTGGTGTTGGGGAGTTATACCACCACCAGAATGTGGTGTTGGGGAGTTATACCACCAGAATGTGGTGTTGGGGAGTTATACCACCACCAGAATGTGGTGTTGGGGAGTTATACCACCAGAATGTGGTGTTGGGGAGTTATACCACCAGAATGTGGTGTTGGGGAGTTATACCACCAGAATGTGGTGTTGGGGAGTTATACCACCAGAATGTGGTGTTGGGAAGTTATACCACCAGAATGTGGTGTTGGGAAGTTATACCACCACCAGAATGTGATGTTGGGGAGTTATACCACCACCAGAATGTGGTGTTGGGAAGTTATACCACCACCAGAATGTGGTGTTGGGGAGTTATACCACCAGAATGTGGTGTTGGGGAGTTATACCACCACCAGAATGTGGTGTTGGGGAGTTATACCACCAGAATGTGGTGTTGGGGAGTTATACCACCACCAGAATGTGGTGTTGGGGAGTTATACCACCACCAGAATGTGGTGTTGGGGAGTTATACCACCAGAATGTGGTGTTGGGGAGTTATACCACCACCAGAATGTGGTGTTGGGAAGTTATACCACCAGAATGTGGTGTTGGGGAGTTATACCACCACCAGAATGTGGTGTTGGGGAGTTATACCACCACCAGAATGTGGTGTTGGGGAGTTATACCACCACCAGAATGTGGTGTTGGGGAGTTATACCACCAGAATGTGGTGTTGGGGAGTTATACCACCACCAGAATGTGGTGTTGGGGAGTTATACCACCAGAATGTGGTGTTGGGGAGTTATACCACCACCAGAATGTGGTGTTTGGGAGTTATACCACCAGAATGTGGTGTTGGGGAGTTATACCACCAGAATGTGGTGTTGGGGAGTTATACCACCACCAGAATGTGGTGTTGGGAAGTTATACCACCACCAGAATGTGGTGTTGGGGAGTTATACCACCACCAGAATGTGGTGTTGGGGAGTTATACCACCAGAATGTGGTGTTGGGGAGTTATACCACCACCAGAATGTGGTGTTTGGGAGTTATACCACCAGAATGTGGTGTTGGGGAGTTATACCACCAGAATGTGGTGTTGGGGAGTTATACCACCAGAATGTGGTGTTGGGAAGTTATACCACCACCAGAATGTGGTGTTGGGGAGTTATACCACCAGAATGTGGTGTTGGGGAGTTATACCACCAGAATGTGGTGTTGGGGAGTTATACCACCACCAGAATGTGGTGTTTGGGAGTTATACCACCACCAGAATGTGGTGTTGGGGAGTTATACCACCACCAGAATGTGGTGTTGGGGAGTTATACCACCACCAGATTGTGGTGTTGGGGAGTTATACCACCGCCAGAATGTGGTGTTGGGGAGTTATACCACCACCAGAATGTGGTGTTGGGGAGTTATACCACCACCAGAATGTGGTGTTGGGGAGTTATACCACCACCAGAATGTGGTGTTGGGGAGTTATACCACCACCAGAATGTGGTGTTGGGGAGTTATACCACCAGAATGTGGTGTTGGGGAGTTATACCACCACCAGAATGTGGTGTTTGGGAGTTATACCACCACCAGAATGTGGTGTTTGGGAGTTATACCACCACCAGAATGTGGTGTTGGGGAGTTATACCACCACCAGAATGTGGTGTTGGGGAGTTATACCACCAGAATGTGGTGTTGGGAAGTTATACCACCGCCAGAATGTGGTGTTGGGGAGTTATACCACCAGAATGTGGTGTTGGGGAGTTATACCACCACCAGAATGTGGTGTTTGGGAGTTATACCACCACCAGAATGTGGTGTTGGGGAGTTATACCACCACCAGAATGTGGTGTTGGGGAGTTATACCACCAGAATGTGGTGTTGGGGAGTTATACCACCACCAGAATGTGGTGTTGGGAAGTTATACCACCGCCAGAATGTGGTGTTGGGAAGTTATACCACCAGAATGTGGTGTTGGGGAGTTATACCACCACCAGAATGTGGTGTTGGGGAGTTATACCACCACCAGAATGTGGTGTTGGGGAGTTATACCACCACCAGAATGTGGTGTTGGGGAGTTATACCACCACCAGAATGTGGTGTTGGGGAGTTATACCACCACCAGAATGTGGTGTTGGGGAGTTATACCACCACCAGAATGTGGTGTTGGGGAGTTATACCACCACCAGAATGTGGTGTTGGGGAGTTATACCACCACCAGAATGTGGTGTTGGGGAGTTATACCACCACCAGAATGTGGTGTTGGGGAGTTATACCACCGCCAGAATGTGGTGTTGGGGAGTTATACCACCAGAATGTGGTGTTGGGGAGTTATACCACCACCAGAATGTGGTGTTGGGGAGTTATACCACCACCAGAATGTGGTGTTGGGGAGTTATACCACCAGAATGTGGTGTTGGGGAGTTATACCACCACCAGAATGTGGTGTTGGGGAGTTATACCACCAGAATGTGGTGTTGGGGGAGTTATACCACCAGAATGTGGTGTTGGGGAGTTATACCACCAGAATGTGGTGTTGGGGAGTTATACCACCACCAGAATGTGGTGTTGGGGAGTTATACCACCAGAATGTGGTGTTGGGGAGTTATACCACCACCAGAATGTGGTGTTGGGGGAGTTATACCACCACCAGAATGTGGTGTTGGGGAGTTATACCACCAGAATGTGGTGTTGGGGAGTTATACCACCACCAGAATGTGGTGTTGGGGAGTTATACCACCACCAGAATGTGGTGTTGGGGAGTTATACCACCAGAATGTGGTGTTGGGGAGTTATACCACCACCAGAATGTGGTGTTGGGGAGTTATACCACCAGAATGTGGTGTTGGGGGAGTTATACCACCAGAATGTGGTGTTGGGGAGTTATACCACCAGAATGTGGTGTTGGGGAGTTATACCACCACCAGAATGTGGTGTTGGGGAGTTATACCACCAGAATGTGGTGTTGGGGAGTTATACCACCACCAGAATGTGGTGTTGGGGGAGTTATACCACCACCAGAATGTGGTGTTGGGGAGTTATACCTCCATAACTGAGATTGTGTTGGGTGGGGGGGGGGGGGTTGTAACGAGTCTGCTCGCTAATAATGAGCAGTTTATATTTAATGTTACGGGCCTAGTTACCGTGACGGGATTGGCGCTCTGCCATCGTTTAATGTTGTGGAAATGGCTTACCGTTGTAGAATGCCCTGGTTTATCATTGTAACTGCAGAAGATTTGGAATGCGATCAACGCGAACGCGCGCGCGCGCGCGCGCACACACACACACACACACACACACACACACACACACACACACACACACACACACACACACACAACCCGAGTTGTGTGAGTTGTGTGTTGAAGTTCAACCCGAGTAAATGCAAAGTAATGAAACTAGGCAGTGGAAACAGGAGGCCAGGCACAGGATACAGAATAGGAGATGAAGTACTTAATGAAACAGACAGAGAGAAAGATCTAGGAGTTGATATCACACCAAACCTGTCTCCTGAAGCCCACATAAAGAGAATAACGTCTGCGGCATATGCGAGGCTGGCTAACATCAGAACGGCGTTCAGGAACCTGTGTAAGGAATCATTCAGAATCTTGTACACCACATATGTAAGACCAATCCTGGAGTATGCGGCCCCAGCATGGAGCCCGTACCTTGTCAAGCACAAGACGAAGCTGGAAAAAGTCCAAAGGTATGCTACTAGACTAGTCCCAGAACTAAGAGGCATGAGTTATGAGGAAAGGCTGCGGGAAATGCACCTCACGACACTGGAAGACAGAAGAGTAAGGGGGGGACATGATCACAACCTACAAAATCCTCAGGGGAATCGACCGGGTAAACAAGGATGAACTATTCAACACTGGTGGGACGCGAACAAGGGTACACAGGTGGAAGCTGAGTACCCAAATGAGCCACAGAGACGTTAGAAAGAACTTTTTCAGTGTCAGAGTAGTTAGTAAATGGAATGCATTAGGAAGTGATGTGGTGGAGGCTGACTCCATACACAGTTTCAAATGTAGATATGATAGAGCCCAATAGGCTCAGGAATCTGTACACCAGTTGATTGACGGTTGAGAGGCGGGACCAAAGAGCCAGAGCTCAACCCCCGCAAGCACAATTAGGTGAGTACAATTAGGTGAGTACACACACACACACACACACACACACACACACACACACACACACACACACACACACACACACACACACACACACACACACACACACACACAAAGCATTAGGAAGTGATGTGGTGGAGGCTGACTCCATACACAATTTCAAGTGTAGATATGACAGAGCCCGATAGGCTCAGGAATCTGTACACCTGTTGATTGACGGTTGAGAGGCGGGACCAAAGAGCCAGAGCTCAACCCCCGCAAACACAACTAGGTGAGTACAACTAGGCGAGTACACACACCCACCCACCCACCAGGGGGCCTCGTAGCCAGGTGGATAGCGCGCAGGACTCGTAATTCTGTGGCGCGGGTTCGATTCCCGCACGAGGCAGAAACAAATGGGCAAAGTTTCTTTCACCCTAAGTGCCCCTGTTACCTAGCAGTAAATAGGTACCTGGGAGTTAGTCAGCTGTCACGGGCTGCTTCCTGGGGTGTGTGTGTGTGTGTGTGTGTGTGTGTGTGTGGTGGGAAAAAAAAAAAAAAAAAGGTAGTGAACAGTTGATTGACAGTTGAGAGGCGGGCCGAAAGAGCAAAGCTCAACCCCCGCAAAAACACAACTAGTAAACACACACCCCCCCCACCCACCCACCCACCCCCACCCAATTCGAGACGATCCCAATAATTTAGGTGCTTTATTGCGTCTATGCGTGCCGTATATGTTCTCTGTATTCCCTCTATTTCAGCAATCTCTCCTGCTCTGAAGGGGGAAGTGAGTACTGAGCAGTACTCGAGACGGGGCAACACAAGTGACTTGAAGAGTACAACCATTGTGATGGGATCCCTGGATTTGAAAGTTCTCGTAATCCATCCGATCATTTTTCTGGCTGACGCAATATTTGCTTGGTCCCAAATCCTTGACATGCTGTTTTAATACTATGAGCAGATTAGATTGTGTTTTGTACCCTGTATTATGTTTCAGATCCTCATTTTTGCCGTACCCGAGTACTTGGAATTTATCACTGTTAAACATTGTTATTTTCTGCTGCCTAGTCGAAAACTTGATTAATATCTGCTTGTAGTTTTTCAATGTCTTCAACAGAGGTAATTTTCATGCTGATTTTTGTGTCATCTGCAAAGGATGACACGAAGCTGTGACGTGTATTTTTGTCTATATCTGATATGAGAATAAGGAACAGCAGTGGTGCAAGGACTGTACCCTGAGGTACAGAGCTTTTAACTGCGCTTGGACTCGATTTTATATGGTTAACTGTTACTCTTTGTGTTCTGTTCGACAGAAAACTGAGTATCCAGCGTCCTACTTTACCAGTTATTACCACTGACCTCATTTTATGTGCTATCACTCCATGGTCACATTTATCGAATGCCTTTGCGAAATCCGTGTATACCACATCTGCATTCTGTTTTTCTTCTAATGCCTCGGTGATTTTGTGGTAATTGTCAAGTAGCTGTAAGAGTCATGATCTTCCTGCTCTAAATCCATGTTGATCTGGATTGTGGAGGTCATTGGTCTCTATGAAACTAGTGACCTGACTCCTGATCACACTCTCAAATACTTTTATTATGTGGGACGTTAGTGCAACTGGTCTATAATTCTTTGCCCAAAACGCTTTGCGTAATAGTGGCTTTAGACACTGTATGTATTAGCTCTATCTGTAAATCCATCAACGTTTTGCATCTCCCCTTGTATGTTTTTTACCCGAATAAATATTTGTATTTTTTATTTGTCAATGCTTTGCTCCCTCTCTTGTGTAGAGGGGCAATGTCTGCTACTTTAAGCGCATCTGGTATCTCCCCCGTGTCCAAGCTCTTCCTCCACACTATACTGAGTGCCTGTGCTACCGGCACTTTACATTTCTTTATAAATATTGAATTCCATGAGTCTGGACCCGTGGCTGAGTGCATGGGCATATTGTAAATTTCTCTTTCAAAATCTTGCATGCTCGTGTTGATATCAGTTATATTTACAGGGGTTTGGATATCACGCATAAAGAAGTTGTCCGGATCTTCCACTTTCATGCTGTGTATCATGGTGCTAAACATGTCCTCGTACTGCTTTTTAAGGATTTCACAAATTTCTTTGACATCCTCAGTATATGAACTTTCACTAGTACGAATAGGTCCAATACTGGCAGTGGTTTTTGCTTTTGATTTAGCATATGTGAAGAAATATTTTGGGGCTTTCTTTATTTCTTGAATTGCTTTCTGTTCTAGTTGCCTTTCTTCAATATGATATTAATGCTTCAGTCTCTGTTCGATTTCTTCAATCTCACTGTTTAAATTATTCCTTCTTTGTAAGGAAAGTCGTGTCTCCTTCAGCATTTCCGTTAATTTTTTTCTTCTTTTGTAGTGTCGTCTGCGTTCTCTTTCTACATTGGACCTCTTTCTGGCTTTCCTCAAAGGAACATGTTTCAGACAGACTTCATAGGCTTCAGAAGTCTGGTTTTCTATTCCTTGTGTAGGATTTTTATTACTTAGAACATTTTCCCATTGAATGTTTGTAAGTTCACTCTTTATTTTCTCTCGGTATCATTTTATTATTAAAATGTAATTTATTGAATAGCCCTTCTCGCTTGTTGTTTCTCTTGGGCCTACTACCGTTATTAATGTTAGTTTACACTTCAATGAGCTTGTGGTCCGAGCACGTAGTGTCTGAGACAGTAATGTCTCTGATTAGCTCCTCATTGTTCGTGAATATCAGGTCCAGGTGTTTTCGTTCCTAGTTGGTTCTGTAATCTGCTGACTGAGCGAGAATTTGTCACATAATCTCAGTAGTTCTCTGACCTGTGGTTGGTTATTTCCAGGTTGATTTCCTGCTATAATGTTATTGTTTACTATTCTCCATTGTAAACTGGGTAGATTGGTCTCCAATGAAGATAATATCTGATACTGGGTTTGCTGGGTTATCAAGGATATTCTCTAATTTGTGGAGCTATTCAGTGAATTCCTCAACTGTTGCATCTGGCGGTTTGTATATTAGAATAATTAACAATTATTCTAATAAATCTAATAATTAATTATTATTAGTATAATAATTAATTATTAGATTTTGAATAATTGTTATTCAAAATTATAAAAGAATAATTGTCAATTGTTTAAATTGAATAATTAATAATTAATTCTAATTAGAATAATAATAATTATTCTAATAATATTATAATAATAAATCTAAATATAATTAGATTTATATTTTCTACCTTTATTCCAAGTACCTCTACCACTTCATTGGTCAGGTTCAGGAGCTCTGTGCATGCCAGCTCCTCTTTAATATATAGACCTTCTCCTCCACTTGACCTAATTACTCTGTCACATCTAAATAGATTATAATTTGGGATCCAGATTTCACTATCCATATGGTCTTTTGTGTGGGTTTCTGTAAATGCACCAAATATTGAGTTCGATTCTATTAGAAAGCCATTTGTGAACTTAACTTTATTTCTTGACTTTGACTTTAGACTTTGTATGTTTGCAAATATGAATGATTTCCCATATTGTGTGTCACTTCTGGTGGGCTTTGGTAGTTCTCCCCCCCCCCCTCCCCTCTCCACCCAGGTCCAGGGTAGTGGTGTTGTGTTGGTAGTGGTTCGTCCAGTGTTGGTGGTAGTGTGGGTGTTGTGTGGTGTAGTACCTGTGTGCTTGTTGATGACTTGTATTCCAGTCTTGTGGGTATCTCCCCCCCCCCCCTCTGTAATCCTGTAGTGGTTCCATCTGACTGTTCCTCTCTCTTTTATGTTCTACTGTTTCTGCCTTCCTCTAAAAAATTTCCAGTAGTATCATATTGATCTTCCCGTCTATACTGCTGTGTACCTCTTGCATGGAATTCTGGGCACTGGAGATTGTAACATTTTTTGTCTCTAATTGAGAATTTACACAGTTTAGGGTGGAAGTATCTACACCCTGTTCCTAAACGGCATGTACCCCTCGCCAACATGTTCCTGCATTTTCGAGGATGCAGAAAAGTGCATTTTGCACATAATTTCCCATATTTGCATATTCCTTGTTCATAGAATTTGCAAATATTTTCAGTTTTTCCTGTTTTCATGATATTTATACTTGTGCCTGTCTTGGCCGCCTCATTAATGGAGCCATCTCTGTTGTTCGTCCCAATTCCTTCGTTTATGCATTCTTTCCCACTGTTCTAATATTCATTATTTCTAATATTCTATGCACGATTCCCCTACACTTCCAACTTACATGTATGTGTTGTGTTACCCGTTCCCCTTCACTGTTCCACGTATCACTGTTCACTGTATTTCATATATCGACTAAACGCATGTACACACAGAGCCTCGTGGCACTGGCACACACGCGGTCCCCACTATTATTCTTTATTTAACACAAAATTTCATTGTTAATGACTGTAGACTGTATGTTGTGGGAGTAGTATCATGGTGATGGCGAATCAAGCAGTTTACACACAATTTTCATCTCTCGGTACCTTTGGTGGTCACGTATTAAGAGCAGGACAGAAATGAGGTAATTAGATTGTGAGCTGGTGTTGGACTCCCCCTCCTGGTCCTCTCACGCTCCCAGATGGAAGGCTGATGATCCTTGTTGCCTGTACTGTTATTTTACCGCCTTCAGGATGGAAGTCGTTACGAGTTCAAGACTCCCAATAACTTTTACTGGGTTTCCATACTATTGTGCATCACTGTAAACACACAGTTGGCTGAAGTAAGTAATTATGAAAAGAAGGCACCAAGCTGGCACGGCTCTGTAACACTGAGTTGACTGAAAATACACCAGTGATGGCAGGTGTCTTAGATTGTATTTGTGGTAGTGAATCATACATAGAGCAAGCACAGTACTGTGTATAAAGGCAATATATCCCAGTTTATAAGCTGGGGAATTGTTGAAGAGTTATACAGTTGGGTTGTAGACTGCCATGGTGCATTGTCGAGGTTATTTAAATTGTTTGGTGACCATCACAAAAAAAGCGTCACACAACTGTCATTGGTTATAGTCTTGGTTTACGATGGTTTTAGTATGGTGCTTCTGTAATTGCCTCGAGGCAATTACAGAAGCACCATACTGTCCCCCGAGCTCAAAGCGGCAGCTAAAAGCCTTCGTGAGAACAAGGAGATAGTTGTCAGGAGAGGTGACAAGTCGCCAATATATGTCATTCTTAAAAAAGACGAATATCTGGCGAAAATGAACCTCATACTCTCTGACCAAACTAAGTTCCAAAGGGTAACGAAGGACACTACAGCCGAACTGAAAGCAAAGGTCAACAAACTGATCGAAACTGTGAACGCCAAGAAATCCGGACTCCACCTGCCAAAGATCATTGGGGAATATAAACCTGGATATGCGTATGGAAATGTCAAGACACACAAGCCTGGAAACCCACTTCGGCCAATCATTAGCCAGATACCCACACCCACGTACAGACTGGCGAAGCGACTCAATGGCCTGCTGACTCCTTATGTTCCTTGCGCCTTCAGCCTGAAGTCTCCAAAGGAATTTGTTGACTTACTGCGGGCCACACGGGCCACAGGGATAAGAGCCTCGTTGGACGTAGAATCGCTGTTTACCAACGTACCTGTGGACGAGACAATCGGGATGATAGCCGACAGAGTGTATCGTGATCCAGCCTGTACTCCTCTTGACATACCCGAAAATATCCTAAGGAAACTACTCCAAGCTTGTACTAAAGAGGCACCCTTCTTGAGCCCGGATGGGCACATGTATAAGCAAGTAGATGGGGTCGCCATGGGTTCTCCCCTAGGTGTCCTGTTTGCAAACTTCTACATGGGTACCATCGAGCAAAAAGTCTTAGTCGACATGAACTTGAAACCGGCCATATACTGCAGGTATGTTGACGACATTTTTACACAGGTACCTGATGTCAGACATTTGCAGGAGCTGAAGGAGGCATTTGAGCAGAGTTCCGTGCGGCGTTTCACTTACGAGATGGAAAAGGATGGGAAGCTGCCCTTTCTAGATGTAACAGTCATGGAAAAGAGCGGAGGTTTCCACACTGCAGTCTACACTAAGGAAACGAACATAGGAATGTGCCTAAATGCCAACAGCGACTGCCCAGACAGGTACAAGGAGTGTTGTTAACGCATATGTCGACCGTGCTCTAAGCCACAGCTCAGAATGGAAGCAAGTCGACGAAGAACTCTGTAGGGTAAGGCAGGTCCTAGTCAACAACGGCTTCTCCAATGGTTTCGTCGAAGACATCATAAGAAGGAAAGTGAAACGCCATGCAACCTCTGAAGAGACAACTAACACAACACCTATACCCCCTATTAGACTATTTTAGAGGAACTTCTTTTCCACAGCTCATAAAACAGAGGAAAGGGTCCTGAAAGATATTGTTAATAGAAACGTTATCCCTACAGACAAAAATCAGAGGATACAACTGACGATTTACTACAAAACCAGAAAAACGGCCAGCCTACTAATGAGAAACTCTCCAGACACAAAGCAGAACGCTTTAAAAGAGACCAACGTCGTCTATGCCTTCAAATGCCCACTTGGGGACTATAAGCTCCAAAAAAACCAGTATATAGGCAAGACAACAACATCTCTTTCTAGGCGTTTAACGATGCATAAACAACAGGGCTCCATTAAGGAACATATAATCTCTTCCCACAACCAAACCATCGCCAGAGAAATCCTAGTAAACAACACCGAAATCATCGATAGATACAGCGATAGCAGGCGGCTTGACGTTTGCGAGGCACTACACATTAAGAAGTCAACACCAGCAATCAACAGCCAATTAATGCACAACTACATTCTACCCACCTCAAGACTCCGCTCCAATATAGAAGCATCAAGAAATATGGACCAATAGGCTTTCTACAATCACTTCCATTTCAATACCCATTGTTTCGTGTTCTGTCTTGTGTTGATGAAATTAATACCCTATTAATGCCACCTCTTGTTCTGTCTTGTGTTGATGAAATTAATACCCTATTAATGCCACCTCACCCCATCCACCTCACTCAAATGTAGATATAAACGAAACCAGGAGATGTGTAAGTTCTATTCAGTTGTGTATTTGTAAACTAAAAGTCTTTGAAAATGTAATAAGTTTTACGAAACGCGCTCGTGTCGCGTCAGACTAGAAATAAAAATGGATTTTGGAGAATTGATTTTTGATTTACCTCCAACAGTGAAAAGAAATGTACGAAAGATTGAGAAAATTCGTGTTAGAATTATTAATCTTACTTTTTCGGTCATATTTAATAATGTCTACAGGAAAGACTGCTACCAAAATATACTTATATATATATATATATATATATATATATATATATATATATATATATATATATATATATATATATATATATATATATATATATATATATATATATATGTAACACGGGTTTGTGTTCCTCTCACTGTACTTCCTTATCTACCTTCTTTACCCTCTCTCTGTATTCTTACTTTTATTTCTAAACCAAGGGACTCCAAAACTTTTAACAAAGCCAACTCCACGCCACGTGGTCCTAAGACGATTGACCGACTTAGGATTCTACACCCAGTATGACGTGACCTAAGCTCTGAACAAAACCCTAGAGTCACCTCTGCTGCCACCACCAGACCAGTAATACAAGAGCAATGATCGAGGTCTGGATCGATCACGCTAATTAATCAACCTAGGGGCTTGATCCCCCCTATAAACGATGACCTTGAGTGTGGAATTAATTAGATGGGGATGATGAATTCCGATCCGATGTTAGAATCGGCGCCCAATGCAACTCTGCCTCGTGTGGACCACGTGACCAGGACAAGTTTACACATAAAACACATGGAAACAATAAAATGCAAATTAATAACAAATTTAATTTATTAAAAGAAAACTAAAACAAAATCTAAATGTGTTCACTCCCTATCACTTTAACACTCCCTACTTGACCTGAGTGGCAAATGAGAAGACTATTTCTATAATTAACAATAGCAACTATACCTTGGGCGACCAGCTAGATGTTTTGGCTGGTCTTGGGGAGAGGTAAGATGTTTGACCTCTTATCCCAGCTGCTCCCGTTTCCACACTGCTCTGTTCCTTGTCTGGTCTCCCCCAGACAGAACATTGTATCCTTCCGCCTAGTCAAAGTTCTACCAAGTTACTAGCAAGGTTTAAGTTATAACAATTAACCTCTGTTGTACTTAATTGATCCAGACTGGTTGAATTATTTTACTGAATTAAATTACAAACATCTAACGGCAGAGCTGTTCCCGATCCCCAAAATGGTTAATTGAACTTTGAGAAATACTAGACATGTCAACCCCTGATGACCTATGACCGCCGGTCACTCCGCCTTAAAAGTTAGATCTGATTCGTGACGTCACTGATGGTGACTTAAACTCAATAATTAGAATACTCTTGATATTGTATCCAGTACTATTATACAATACAATTTTAATGCAAAATGAATAAAGGCTAATTTTCTCTAAATTACTGAATACTATAGGATGATTCATTTTACGCAGCTATGAACAAAGCGTTGGTTATTTCCACCGCGAATTCCCCTGGGGGTCAGGTCACCATGCGGCTCAGCTTCCCATTCTCTTTTGTCGATAAACCCCTCTGGATAATTCTTACAACAGCCTAGTTTGTTACAACCCCCCCGCACAAGCACTTAGTAAACCTTGTTAATTTGTTAAAATTCACGAGGTTTAGTATCCAAACCCACAATTCAACTCATGCCACAAACAAAAGCTAACCTAACTGATAAAATTTGACAAATAATAGTCCAACATCATAATGAACATGTTCATATTTCATAAATTTCTCAGCTGTCAACTGACAGCAATCCTCTAATATCAGGAAACATACATCCTATCCTTACTGACATAGCTAAATAACATGTCCCTACTCTACCATCAAAAACTAGCTATTAAACTCTCTTGGCTCTTCACTAGCCAAGTCCATGTGTCCCCTAGAGCCGGCCACACCGTGCTCAAACAAACATTAAAGTTATAAGTTCAGACTGAACTTTCAGTCATCCGGGAGCGTACTACGGAACTATCAAGCTCACATCCGTGTACTACCCACTCCCCATCAATGTCAGGAACACACCTAACGTTTATTACATGTATCTAAAAATATAAAAAAAATTCCTATACTATATCACAGGTTTCAGCCGACTGTACAGCCAAGTGTTCTCACTCACTAGAAGTGTCAATGTTTATATTGGTCCGCCTCTCCTGTGTTCAAACATTCTGAAAAAAATAGCACAACATAATTTTCCATAACCGTTTGTTCTGGGCTGAGACAATTACACAGGGGCTTCGATTTTGATTACTGACCAATTTATAGAGTAAAATTCTCATATATTATACCAGAATTATTTTAAATCTGTTTTTCAACATTTAGAAAGTATTGATTCTAACTCTGTTTTTCAACATTTAAACAAAAGTGTCCAGATGTTCTTTACACAGATGTTCAGAGCCAACTTTGTTGTTTGTATCAATTGTTCATATTGAGTAAACGATAAAAAAAAAAAATCGACGCTGCTGGATGCTGAATGTAGTCGCTGACGATGACGGTGTCGATCTTGCTTCTCCCCATGTGTAGACATCAATACCTGGTCCTCTTGTACTCCCATCCGGTACTCCTGAATGACGACAGAGTGTAGTAGAGCTGAGTGCCAAGTGACAGCTGTAGAATACTGTTACTTCGGCCATTAATCTTGCTCTCGACAGTCCACACGCCTTCGTATCAATCACAGTTCACACGGTAGTCTTGATGTTAAACTTGTCGCAGATGACCACAGCAGAGCAGAACTGGATGTACCAACGGTGTCTCTTAGCAGGAGTGATGTTAGAAGGTCGTAGAGGCGGGTTGCTTGTTTGCAGAACAGGTGAATCTCGTCTTCCATCATTGCTCACGTCATCTCAGGCGTTTCTTGATGTCACCAGGTTACTAGGCCGTAAACACCAACTGTGCATACCCTCGTACCGCCGACTTTAGGCCAAAGGAGACAATTTTGCGACCTTCTATTGGCGAGTCCCGGTACTCTGTAGGGAAACCGTGCCTTCCACCTGTGACCGCCTTACTTCTGCTTTCTTGTTACTTCAGATGACGTAATCATTAATCTTCCGGCGAAATTCTTGAGTACTGCTACGCGCTTTCCATTTCTTGACCTCTCCTCCAACACTGCTGGAATGACTGCAGTCTTGATGACGCAGCAGGTGGGTATTGGTGATCTCGAGACAGCTACCCCGGCGTTGTATGGCACCTCCGGTGACTGCTATAATGTGGACCGCTCGCTGGCCCTGACAACCTCGTTAGTGACGTGAGGCGTCGGCCGGGTGACTCTTGGACAGTCACTCATCCCCAAAGTAACTGATGTATGGGTTACTGGGTCTGGTGGGGGGAGGGCTTTGTGTAACGTGCCTCCCCCCTCGGTCTTTACAGACAAGGGTTCACGTGTGGCTGGAACAACTGGGTCGGTGTACCAATCAGACCTGGGAACAGACAGACACAACACAGCGGAAGCATAGATATACTCTGGGTTTGGTGGAGGTGGAACCCCAGAGCACGGTAAAAGTTGCTACCTGAGTCAAGTATAGACATAGTACATCTCATTGCCTTTACAGGAAAAATCTAATGAATACTAAATTATACTAACCAAGGAAGTTACTTTACTGTATAGCGCGAGATCTCGTCACCATAGGGTGGCGAGACTGCACCTGACTACTAATGAGCGATGACAGAGGGTCATCCTCATCTTCTGACTCGTCGGTGAAGCCATGAGTCAGCACTGCTGAGTCAGGAACTAGACCCGCTGAAGGCAGTTCTAATTCCTCTCTAGCATGATAATGTTTCAATTTATTCACGTGAATTGTCCTTTCCACCTGGTCCTCGAACACTCCTTTTATAACAAGATTAACCGGCCCCGCCCTTTTAATTACTCTATAGGGTCCTCGCCACCTCGGAGCTAGTTTCCTGCTCTGATTGGCGGGCGCAGCCTCATTCACTCTCAATACGAGGCTTCCTTCCTTCAACTCAAGAGGGCGCACTTTCTTGTCATAAAAATGAGCATACCGAGTCCGTGCCTTCTTGGACGCTTCAGCTGCAATATTCCATGCATTTCTCATTTTTCCAAGGACCTCTGAAGGATAGTCCTCCCCGTATGCAACATTATGTCTGTTAAGCAGACCTGAGGGGAAATTGCATGAATTACCAGTGAACAAATGAAGTGGTTGGGTGTTAATTGATTGGTGGATGGCAGTATTCAAGGCGAACTGAACATAGGGTAGGTGTTCATCCCAGGTGTTTGCATCATGTTCAGCAAGGATTGCAAGCATATCCTTGACTGAACGATTAGTCCGTTCCGTCATTCCGTTTGCTTGTGGGTGGTAGGCTGTTGTAAAAGCCGAAGTTGTCTCTAAAATCTTACAAACTTCTCTAAATATATTCCCATTGAATTCTTGACCCCGGTCAGAGACTAAAACTTTAGGAGGTCCGAATACAGTAACGAACCTACGCAAGAACGCATCTGCAACCGTACGAGAATCCTTCTGAGGTAATGCAACTAGTGTAGTGTATCTAGACAGATGGTCAACTAGCACCAACACATATCTGTTACCTGAATGACTGTGGTGTAAATCAATCAGATCGGCCCCCACACGATCTAACGGTTCACGAATTTCAGGGAATTCCTGAAGTGGGGCTTGTACCTTAAGGGTACCTTTCCTCCTCTGGCAACGAGGGCACGACTTCACGAAAGTGATTACCTCAGAAAGTAATCCTGGAAAATAAAATAGAGACTTTGCTTTTAAGTGCGTTTTAAAGATCCCCGGATGCCCTGCAATTTTTGAAGCATGCGCAAGCTTTAACGCTGATGACCGCAACGCGTCCGGAATAACTAGCTGAAATACTGCCCTATCATTCTGGCTATTAACATAATACAGGACGCCCTGTTTCATCTCAAAATCATGTATAGGTAAATTCTTTTTCTTTTTCGGGTATTTTCCTCCCTCTAAATACTCAATAATCTCTTTCCATCTAGGCTCGCTCATCTGGTATTCTCTCATTTTATCTGATGGAATGGTTTCAATGTTTTCATTAATTTGAACTGCCGCTATATTTCTACTTAGCGTATCTGGCACAACATGGGCTGGACCAGGCTTGTACAAGATCTGGAATGAGTGGGCCGAAAGTTCGTGAGACCAGCGTGACATTCGTGGGCATTTCGTTCGCTTTTTAAATATGTGTGTTAATGCTCGATGGTCTGTGTAGATTACAAAATGCCGCTGAAATAGGTAAGGCTCGAAATACCTAACTGATTCTACTACTGCCAGTGCCTCCCGATCCGTAGCTGAATAACGAACTTCAGGTCCTTTGACCTTCCTACTGAAATAGGCTACTGGATGGGGTAAATTATCTGCGTCTCGCTGAATTAAGCACCCGCCAATAGCAATACCGCTGGCGTCAGTGTGCACTTCCCACTCTTTCTCAAAATCAGGAATAGCCAATACCGGTGTCGTGATTAGTTGGTCTTTCAGTTTGCGATAGGCCTCGTCATGTTCAGATTTCCACACAAACTTCGCATTTTTCTTTGTCAGATCAGTCAGGGGTGCTGAAAGGCCAGCGAAACCTTCAATATGACGACGAAAATATCCGGCCGCCCCCAAAAACCTACGCACGTCCTTTGCTGTCCTTGGAGTAGGCATGTCAGCAATGGCGCGGCAAGAATCTGGGTCAGGTCGGATACCGTCTGGGCACACCTGGAACCCCAGAAATTTGAATTTCTGAGCCGCCAGGGTGCACTTCTGAACATTCAGCCTGAAACCTGCCTGATCTAACAACTTCAAAGTCTCAGTCAAGTCCTGCAGGTGTTCCTCAAACGTCCTGGAATATATCACAACATCATCCAGGTACGCTAAAGAATGCCTACCCAGTACCGGACTAAGGATAAAGTTGATGGCCCTCTGAAACGACGAAGGCGCTGTCTTCAAACCAAACGGCATCCTACGGAATTGATAAGTGTGCCTACCATCCGAGAATGCTGTTTTTTCCCTATCTTGTTCTGCCACCGGAATCGCCCAATACGCCGATTTTGCGTCAAGAGTTGAGAAATACTTAGCAGCACCAAATTGATCTATTATCTCCTGTATTCGGGGCAACGGATACACATCACCCTTAGTTAATTCGTTCACCTTCCGGTAGTCAACACAGAAACGATAACTACCGTCCGGTTTCCGAACTAGCACAACAGGAGAGAGCCACGGTGACGTACTAGGCTCTATCACGCCCTGTCTCAACATTTTCTGGCACTCCTCCCTGATAATGTTCTTTGCCTGTTCCGGCAACCTCCACTGTCTTGTGTACACAGGCAAATGATCACCAGTTGGAATGGTGTGCTCGATCTTATCAAGGAGACCAATCTGGTCATCCTCTGTCGCAAACAATTTCGGGAATTTTCGTAAAACTCCTCTCAGTGCCTTCCTATCCGCCTGTGCAACATGTTGCAAATCAAGTGCTGAAATTAATTTTTCTACCTCCTCTACATTCTGTGCAACATTTCTCGTTTCGTATTGTACTTTGGATGGTGTTTTAGTTTTCAACATATTCAGTGCACTACATTGTGCAGTGACGGCTGGCGTCTCAGCTGACTCATGGTGAAAGATTTCTGTGTCCTCCACCATGGTTCCCTGAGATACCCTATCACCTGCCCTGAAGCGAAAAGTCTTATGTGAAAGATTGACAACTGGAATGAGTGCCCCTTTATCGAGCACTACAACTAAGTGATGAGGAATTAATAAACTATCACATCTCCCAGCCACCTGAAGGGTGGTACCTGGTTGTATGTGACGTCCCACGGCTACTTTAATAAATTTAACAGAATGTGGTGGGCAACTCTGTTTGGTCAATGCATGCAAGGCGCATGACCTCTTAACTGTGTCTGGAAGAGACTTAAAAATCAATTTTGGAAAGTGCGCATTATATTTCAGCTTCCGTTTAATTGAAGCTACAACTGGGGGATGGTCGATCATCTCCACTGGGTAGGAAGTCTGTCCCAACTGCAACCTGCAGTTCCTAGCCCCTTTTTGAGCAGACAAGGAATAATTAAATCGCGACAGAAAATCAGTTCCCATTAAGATGTGACCAGGAAAATCAAGGTTCTCTACGATCGTATATGTGTGAGGCTGCAATCCCCCATCAATCTCAAAATTAACCGTACCTTGACCTACGATCTCAATCTTTTCCCCATTGACTGCTGTTAATGTCTTTGCGCAACGTTGAAGACGTGCATACTTAAAATTGCTGAAGGCTGACTTTTTAATTACCGTTGCCTGGCTTCCTGTATCAACAAAAGCTGTCAATCTCACACCTTCCACTTTCACCTCAAAAGTAGGCCTGCCATCACTAGGAGCCTGCTTTCATGCTTTCGTAGGAGTGACTTCGCAATCCCTCTGTATATGCCCGCGCTTCCAGCAGGAGTAACACCTCCGCGGATCTCTGTTGGTACCCCGCGCAGGGTGGCTCGAACTTGCAGCTGAGGGCTGCTTCCCGCCTGATGAACCCGCGCCACAGTTCCTCGGCTTGGCTCCCTCGCCTTTACTTAACGCCTCTACGTATGGCGACAACTGAGTGCCCGGCGTCTCCGTGCTCATCTGCCTGTCTAAGGCTGTGGCGGCCTGGGGTTGGGGTTGAGGTATGGTGTGGGTGGCCTGGGGTTGGGGTGTGGATGGAGGTTGGGGTTGAGGTATGGTGTGGGTGGCCTCGGGTTGGGGTGTGGATTGAGGTTGGGGTTGAGGCTGAGGTATGGTGTGGGTGGCCTCGGGTTGGGGTGTGGATTGAGGTTGGGGTTGAGGCTGAGGTATGGTGTGGGTGGCCTCGGGTTGGGGTGTGGATTGAGGTTGGGGTGGGTATGGGGTGGCCTGGGGTTGGAATGGGTATGGGGTGGCCTGGGGTTGGAATGGGTATGGGTATGGGGTGGCCTGGGGTTGGAATGGGTATGGGGTGGCCTGGGGTTGGAATGGGTATGGGTATGGGTATGGGGTGGCCTGGGGTTGGAATGGGTATGGAGTGGCCTGGGGTTGGGGGAAGGGTTGGTATGGGAACTGAGGATGGGGTTGGTATGGAAATTGAGGATGGGGTTGGGGTTGTTGTAGTGACGGGTGAGGTGTACCTAGGTGGTCCCCAGTGGTGTCGGAAGAGGTGCTGTCCTCTACACTCCCATTCCCACTGGTCCCTACTGACTGGTCATTATCTGGGTTAAACATTTTCTGTGATTCCTGGTGTGCCACGTCTCTTCTAAACTACCCTTTAGTACACCCTCGACCCGGACTCACTACAACCGTGATCTTACACAAAAAAACAATCACAACTCTATTCTAAGAGAAAACTACTAGATTCCCAAAATAGGAAATACAACGATTTATCGAGAGAATCGCTGAAGTGAATCCAATGAATGAGTGTCTGCCCCGCACTCGTGTCTGACCGTGAACTATCCCGCAGTTCTATTGCTGAAACCTAAGTCCTTTACGTTAAAAAAATTAAAGAATCTAATTTATATAAAACAATTTAAATGATAACGCAACTAACGCGCAGCACTCGTGATGGATTAATAAAGAATATTTACTGTACTCGACTACTAAACGCACTTGAAGTGAGCAGCGTGGCCACTGATGACTGATGGAGCGGGACCAGCTGCGCTGAAAAAAAACTAAGTCCCGCGCTTTTTCGCTTAAACGCTGAAAAATCAAAATTTTTGTTCTGAAGGAAAATAACTAGTTTTACGTTAATAAACCGCTCTAGCGATTGATATAGACACCCAGGACCTATATATGCTTACCAAAAATTGAATTTTACTCAAAAACTGCGTTTTTACTCAATTGCTGGACTCTGCCAATTTTTCTGACTCCGAGGGAAAAAAATTTCTATCACCCCAAATATCACAAAACTCCTTTAATTCACAAAAATTTTGGGTTTCTCGTTTCCAGATATAAATACGTTATTATTTACTACTGACGTTGTATGCAGAACAATACTGACACATCGGGCGGTTTCAACACTCAAATTCGAATTTTCGTCAAAATCCGAGATTTTCACCTCAAATGGACTCTGACAAAATTACGACACGATTTTCTCGAAAAATAACTAAATTCGGCAAAAATGTAATTATCACTGTTTAATGCTTTACGAACAGAATTACGTCCCTTGCGCGCACTAGAGAGTAATACTGACCCCAGAATATACACGAAACATGAAAATTAGAATTTCCGCCAAAAAGTCAGATTCTAGCCCAAGCTGGACTTAGAAAATTTTCCACCTACGTTTCTACTGAAAACAGAATTCTAAGTCTACAAACACAATTCTACCGTCTTACTGGTAAAAACTAGAAAATATCACTCGCATCGACTGGGGAATCCTAATGATACCCAGATCATACACGTGACCCACGAATACAAATTAATTACAGTTAACGACTTTCCGACATTGACTTAGCCGAAAACTTATCCCAAAATACTTAGAAATATTCCACGGACAAATAACATTTACACGCAACTTACTATCCCTTAAACTCCTTCACTTACTATAGTGACCGACCAATAGCCCTAAGTCCAGAGGATTAACTACACTAGCAACAACGCCTCTGACTTAGACTAATACAACAGGGAATAACAAACTTAATGTACGCACTTAGCCTAATATGCAAGAAAATGCTAAACACTTGGGAAAAATTTTAACCGGGGATTGAATTTAGGGGAAAAAATTAATCTAGAACAACGCAAATAAACGGAAATTACTTTATAAATTTAAGTATACTTAATTAAAAAAAATGCACTCGACTTAATCTTATAATCGTTCCTACCGGCTCGCCGTACCACACCTAGCCTAGGGGCCACACCCTCTAGGTTCCAACAGAGCGACACGCAGCTTTCAGCAACAATTATGACTAGGGACGACTCAACCTCCACTAAGTGTGCGATCACTTAGTTGTTGAATCGCTGCTAGGTAGGTTACTAGTCCGTCCCTCGGAGGCCGCAACGCCCTTCACGGATTACGTTTTTCCTAGCGTTTTGGGTCGTCTAATAACGCCCTCGGACTATCTACTGGCGTCCCACAGATATATCCGCCCCCGACAGCCCTCAAGGAACTGCTGTTGAGAGTATGGTGGCTCCCAACACCTCTGAATTAATTGCAATGGGTCGAGTATGGTACCCAGTCCAATCAACTCGGAGCGGTCTCCTTTTCAATAAATCTAATTTTAACAGCCTAATCTTACTAACTAAGCCTTAATCATATCAGCCCGCATGACCCAAGATTCGCCAATCCCCACTCAAACGCACTTGTGGGGCGCACTGCTAATCCTGGCCCGCGGCTGTCTCCTTAGCATCCGCGCACGTGTTCGAACGGCTAGACGCGTGAGCCTTTCAACAATTTCAAACAAAATTGTTGAAACCACCGCTGTGCACCATTGTAACACGGGTTTGTGTTCCTCTCACTGTACTTCCTTATCTACCTTCTTTACCCTCTCTCTGTATTCTTACTTTTATTTCTAAACCAAGGGACTCCAAAACTTTTAACAAAGCCAACTCCACGCCACGTGGTCCTAAGACGATTGACCGACTTAGGATTCTACACCCAGTATGACGTGACCTAAGCTCTGAACAAAACCCTAGAGTCACCTCTGCTGCCACCACCAGACCAGTAATACAAGAGCAATGATCGAGGTCTGGATCGATCACGCTAATTAATCAACCTAGGGGCTTGATCCCCCCTATAAACGATGACCTTGAGTGTGGAATTAATTAGATGGGGATGATGAATTCCGATCCGATGTTAGAATCGGCGCCCAATGCAACTCTGCCTCGTGTGGACCACGTGACCAGGACAAGTTTACACATAAAACACATGGAAACAATAAAATGCAAATTAATAACAAATTTAATTTATTAAAAGAAAACTAAAACAAAATCTAAATGTGTTCACTCCCTATCACTTTAACACTCCCTACTTGACCTGAGTGGCAAATGAGAAGACTATTTCTATAATTAACAATAGCAACTATACCTTGGGCGACCAGCTAGATGTTTTGGCTGGTCTTGGGGAGAGGTAAGATGTTTGACCTCTTATCCCAGCTGCTCCCGTTTCCACACTGCTCTGTTCCTTGTCTGGTCTCCCCCAGACAGAACATTGTATCCTTCCGCCTAGTCAAAGTTCTACCAAGTTACTAGCAAGGTTTAAGTTATAACAATTAACCTCTGTTGTACTTAATTGATCCAGACTGGTTGAATTATTTTACTGAATTAAATTACAAACATCTAACGGCAGAGCTGTTCCCGATCCCCAAAATGGTTAATTGAACTTTGAGAAATACTAGACATGTCAACCCCTGATGACCTATGACCGCCGGTCACTCCGCCTTAAAAGTTAGATCTGATTCGTGACGTCACTGATGGTGACTTAAACTCAATAATTAGAATACTCTTGATATTGTATCCAGTACTATTATACAATACAATTTTAATGCAAAATGAATAAAGGCTAATTTTCTCTAAATTACTGAATACTATAGGATGATTCATTTTACGCAGCTATGAACAAAGCGTTGGTTATTTCCACCGCGAATTCCCCTGGGGGTCAGGTCACCATGCGGCTCAGCTTCCCATTCTCTTTTGTCGATAAACCCCTCTGGATAATTCTTACAACAGCCTAGTTTGTTACATATATATATATATATATATATATGTATATATATATATATATATATATATATATATATATATATATATATATATATATATAATATTGAAGTGGGTAGAATATATATACACTTCAAGACTCCGCACCAATATAGAAGCATCAAGAAATATGGGCCAATAGGCCCTCTGGAGTTACTTCCATTCTTCCCTTTAACTTACCCAATATTATACCCATTGTTTCGTGTTCTGTCTTGTGTTGAAAGTTTGTTTTCACCTCATCCAAAACTGTTGTAACATATCACCTCACCCAAATGCAGGTATATAAAATGAAAGCCGTTTAAATTATAGCATAGTAGAACTCTGTTTAGTGTTTAACCTGCAAACACTAAACAGAGTTCTACTATGCTATAATTACTTGATGTTATAATTACATCAATTATAATTATAATTATAATTACTTGATGTTATAGTTATAATTATATAATTACTTGATTACAGGTTACATGATGGGCTCAGGGACTGAACCCACAATTCATTTAGCTAAGCAAGTTACAATCTTGATGTGCTAGTTAGAACATTCAATTCACATCGTCACATCAACAATGGTCTCGAGACCGACCACAAGTACAGTTTCTAATTTAAGCAACTAACATGTATGGAGAGCTAGTGTCACTATTGATATGTTTATCCTGCAGAGAAGTGCTCTGGTGGTGGTGAATATTTTTTATTTTCTGTCCAGGGGGAGAAAGATACAGGCAGCATGGGGCGTTAAAGTTTATTGAAGATTAAATTCTGCAGAACATGTAAATATATAAAGTAAGAATTAACAGTAACAATTCCAAGTCCGAGGACTAGATTTAACTTAAAAGGTACACCCGTAGTAATTATGAGACCTTAGCCTATAGTGACATGGAAACTAATTCTGCAGAAACGTAAAGCTTAACTGGTACTAGAATTAAGGCCGAATGCAAATGTGAGTAATTATATAACACTAGGATATAACAGGCAGGACACAAAGAGTAACTAATAAGTGAGAGACCACATAACACATAATGTACCCGACCAAGAGGCCGGAAAGAGCTAATGAATAAGGAGAAGGGGTTGACTACAAGTAGGGCTTACTAGCACCTAGACTGGGCAAAGTATTAGCTGCGGACAGCGGGACACTTGGGGACCGGCGCTGCACCCCCCTTCCCACATGCAGTGGGGAGACAATCAGGACAACTGTGCAAAGCATGACAAGGGTACAAAAGCGGCCGCTTGCAAAGGGGAGGAGGGTGGGATTTTGCGAGGGCAGCGGCGAGGGCAGGCGGAGTGAGGGCAGAGCCCCATTGTGCGCCCGTATTTATAGGGCCCCAAACTGCCCGCGCAACGCCGCGGGACGCGCTGCGCAATTGTTTCCTTCTCCCCCGCCAGAAACATCCCCGCTTGCATCAAGCAAGCAGTGACCATTTATCAGCAGCTTCCTGATAGGTTGGGGCCCCTGATACTCCAAAGTATAGAAAATTTTTATTATTCCCACTTAAACTTTGCCATAGACAGCTTAGGAGAGACGTCTTGATTGTACCTGAAGGCTGCCGACTTATGAGACTGTGTCACAGCTCTAGATATGGAGTCAGCAGCCTTCACGTACCTTCAAGACAGCGTCCCTAAGCTTTGTGAGGAAAGTAAAATCAAAGTTTGAGGGGAAATAATAGCCATTTTCTATACTTTGGAGGCATAAACATTCGGAAAATATCACTACCCCTTTACAAAAATTTTAATATTGTGTAATAGTAAACAAGGACAGACTGTTGTGTAAAGGGCACACGAGGACGGGGACCCCATCTGAATGAACCACAGCAAAATTGCCCGTGTTTCAGTGTCAGAGTAGCAAATAAATAGAATGAACTAAGAAATGAAGTGGTCAAATGAGTTTACCTACCATGTGTCTACCTTGTGTAGCTTCCGGGATCAGTGGCCCCGCAGCCCGGTCTCCAACCAGGCCTCCCAGTTGGTCGTTTGGTCAACCAGACTGTTGAACGGGGCTGCTCGCAGCCTGACGTATGAATCACAGCCTGGTTGATCAGGTATCCTTTGGAGGTGCTTATCGAGCTCTCTCTTGAACACTGTGAGAGGCCGGCCAGTTATGCTCCTTACGAGTAGCGGGAGTGTGTTGAAAAGTCTTGGGCCCTTGTTGTTGGTAAGAGTTCTCCCTCAGCGTACCTGTTGTACCTCTGCTTTTCAGCGGGGGGTATTCTGCACATCCTGCCATGCCTACTGGTCTCATATGGTGTTATTCCTGTGTTCAGATTTGGTTATACACAATTTCAAATCTAAATGCTAGAGCTCAGAGGGCTCGGGATCCTGCACACCAGTTGATTGAATATTGTAAAGTGGGACCCAAGAGCTGAAGCTAAATTTCCACAAGAACAGCTAGGCAAGTACACAGTCTCCTTCTTAAGAAAAGTAATTCGTATTTCTCATATGAAAACAATATGGGTAACAGAGGACGTGTGGGAGAAATACCAGGATTGATACAAGAGGAGAATTACATAGGACCAAAAATGTGGTCACTAGAACCATAAATATGAAACTGAATAATTACTGTAATTCATAAAATACAGCACAAATAAGCTCTCTCTCTACAACCCGTTCTCGCAAATTCGTAAAGTCAATATTGACTTATTAACTACGTGCATAGGTGATATACTAAACATAATAGATACCCTTAAAAAGATTCATAGAAAACACCAACCTTACCTAACCTTGTAATACCTAATTTACCTAATTTAATAAGTCAATATTGACTTATTAAATATGTGCATAGGTGACATACTTAACATAATAGATACCCTTAAAAAGATTCATAGAAAACACCGACCTTACCTAACCTACTTATTATGTTAAGATAAGCATCTTATTACTTCGTAATTACAATTATTACTTAACCTATACCTATTATAGGTATTACTTAACCTATACCTATTATAGGTATAGCTTAACCTATACCTATTATAGGTTAGGTAATAATTGTAATTACGAAGCAATAAGATGCTTATCTTAACATACTAAGTAGGTTAGGTAAGGTCGGTGTTTTCTATGAATCTTTTTAAGGGTATCTATTATATTAAGTATGTCACCTATGCACATATTTAATAAGTCAATATTGACTTATTAAATTTGCGAGAACGGGTTGACCTCTCTCAGCTGAAGTTAAGGTTCATATGCTGGACCCGGATTCATAAAGCATTTACGCAAGCACTTATGAACCTAAACATACTTTCTCAATCTTTGGCAGCTTTGTTTACAGTCATTTAAGTTAATGAGCTCCGAAGCGCCAGGAGGCTGTTGATATCAATAACAACAGTTGATCGGGAAGTTTTCATGCTTGTAACTGTTTAATAAATGTAACCAAAGTCGTGAAAGATTGAGGAAATATGTACACGTTTGTAAGTACTTGCATCACTGCTTTATGAATCGGGTCCTGGGTTGTAAGGCAAAACTCTTCTATGTGTTTGATATTGGTAATGGGGTGTAGCAGGTAGGGTCCTGTAGGCTGAACTGGCTCATTGATTGCAGAACCACAATATACCTGTGGGTATTCCAACATATTTAGCTTGTATATTTTACAATGATAAATTGATAAAGACGGTTCTATAACTGTAAACACTGGTACGGTTCATGGTCAAAGATCAGAACTAGGTACATAGTTTAACCTAGCTCTAGAAATATTGTAACAGACAATTATCAATTGTTCTGATACTCTCAGCAAAGTAGTTTTATAATAAAAGGATAATGCATAGGCAATATGCAAAGAAAATATTTTATGCAATAAACTAATTTGATAAATTAAGATTAATGGATATGGCAATTAAATGTGAGTTGTATTAAAGAATTATATTCATATGATATAGATATTCAGATTTATATGAATATTCAGTAATAAATGAGATTCATTCACTGAAGAAGGTAAAATCAACTCACTAATTGGTGAGGCGTTGCCTCGCTGCCTAACGACTCGCAATTTATATATGGGTACATATTAATGTCTTAGCGTGCAATTGGCCAATTTATGCTTTAAAACCATTATCTTGAATTGAGAACCGGAGCCTAATCTGGCAAGTTGTCAGGCTGTATGATCTCTCCGGAGATAGGTTCTGTATTTTTGATGCAGATAAGCATCAACAGCTTGATGTTGATTGAGTTCCTAGTAGCGTTTGCTGTAGGATAGATACCTGTAGCAGTGTTAAGGATTAAATGGTGGAAGCGTGGCAAGTCTCTGGGTACACGAGTACGCTACTAGTACTCTGGGCTCCCCGAATATCTAGGTAGTGATTGTTGGTGATTAGCTAAGTAGTTTGTGTGGTAATGACCACTGAAACTCTTCAAAGACTGTACACGTGTGCACCACCTGCATGTCAACAAGGAATGATCCTGTACAGGACGCTGGATGCCCACTGGTGTCGGCCCCCTCCTCTAGTGAAGGTGCCGGAACGATTATAGATTATTTTGATTATTTAGACTGATTACTGTGATAGTTATATCACAAGATAAACACCTAGTGGATTTGAAGAGTATTGACAGTGCTTGATAGTATTATTTGTCCTTCATTGAGGATATTTTAAATACATCACTGGAAGCTATTATTTTGTGCCAACAATATTTTTTGATTATCAGTTCCTCCTGGAAGCTTGTGATCACATGTACAATGTTGTATAGGCATTGAGCCCAATGGTGTACATGACCAAATGGTCATGAAGGCTTTTGATGTAGATACAGATGATACTTAAATCATCAGTAGAGATATGATTCTAATGTAAATATAGTATGGAAATATTTCATTCCTTAGATGTATGGATATGGTGAGTTGAATTTTTTCCACATCACTAATGTATGAAATGTTTGCAGCATACATCATGGCGAGCGCGGCGCTGTGTGTCATCTGCCTGCTGCTGGACGTCTTCGCCACCATCATGACAGGGATGGGCCTCAGCAGTAATGACCCCGGCCTCAAGAGCCGCTACTACCGCATCGCTGTCTGGGTCATGACCCTCGCATGTCAGTACCAACATTTACGACTAGTTTTTGTTTTCCTGTTTCCTCCCCTTTTTTAAAGTTATATATATATATATATTTTTGGTGGGGGGGGGGGGTTGGGGGGGACAATGTCGTAGATCTTTGTGATATGGAACTGTTTTCGATGGTGTCGGTGCATAGATACTATAGATAAGACGAACCAAAACGTCATCAATTCCTTTATTTTCAGATTTGTGGGTTGGGTGTCTAATTTTCAGTCCCATTATTTACCTGAATTTACCCGAGGGCCACTAACACACCAGTAGCCTCGACAAGGACAGGAATACTGCGGGTTGTCAAATGTCCCTCACATTTAACCAGGTGTTTTTTTTCCTAGCTAGGTTTTAAAATTTAGAAGTTTTGACATGTACAGCTTTGGTGGGTATGCAGTTCCATGGGTGACATTATCTGCATAGTTACTATAATTGTGCCAAGATTGTCATCACAAATGTTGGCCAGAGTAGCTAGGTTTATTCCTTGTATTATTTGTTGTTGTTATTATTATTATTATTATTATTATTATTATTATTTATTATTATTTCCCTATTTATTAACAATACATATTTTTTCTGGGGGAAGCCCTTTCGGCTCCCCGGAGCTAACCGGGCTGATATGACCCTTGGTTTTGCCCCTTAGTTTTGGTCACACCCATTTATATCTTGGTGGTCCTCCACTAGGTCACCATGAGTGTATACGTCCCAAGGGTTCAGCTTTAGCAGTTTGGTAACTTTGGGAACCGGTTAGCAGTACCCTGCCTAGGCTTCCCTTAGTAAGATTATGCGATTAAGGGCCATGGGAAACCTTGTGGGGGGCTCTTTGGTCCGGTGGATGCAACCTCTGGGTCCTCCTCTCACTTCGTGTAAGTTTGAAGGTTGCTCTGTGCCCTTGTCTCAGTGTGACACTCACCGTTTGTGCCTCCATCATGCTGCCGTTTGGGTCGGTGACACCTTCAATCCGGAGTCCTGCAAGTTTTGTTCCTTGTTTGTACTCCAGTACACCCAGATCTCTGATCATAGTATTAGGGTGCAGGCAGCTTCAGCATTGCTTGCTTGGTTTAGGTTGCTGCAACGCATTATATTAGTTGCTACCCTGGGTGCCCCGAGTTTGCCCCGTTTTGGTTATAGGGACCCGGACTTTGGGGTGTTAGTCGCTTTGACTTTGGTTCAGCTCACGCCCCCTTGTCCTTTCCCTGCTGTTGTTTGTCCTAGTCCCCCCCCCCCCCTCCCCCGGTTTCTGACCCTGAAGCATCTGAGGGTTTTGGGGTCGGGGCAGGGTTTAGCTGGTGTTGAGAGACTGGCAGTTTCGGGGGATGTCCCTTCTGGTGTGGTGACGGAGGCATTCGAGCCGATTCCTCTAGCTGGAGCTTCTAGGTCTGACTAGTAGGCCCCCCTTCGTTCCTGATTTTTTTCAGTTTCTGCTTTTTCTTTCGAGGCAGGGGATTTGGAGAATGGCTTGGCCTCGGGTGCTTGTGAGGAGGTTCCTTGGGTTGGGGTAGGTGTTGACTTGGGGGCGGGGCCCATTGGATCCCACTTAGGATTTTGTACCCTCTGAGTGGGGCTTGCTATTACAGAGGTGGGGTTTTCTTTTCCTCCCTCCTTGTATGAATTGGATTTGATGTCAATCACTCCCTGAGTTTGGTTCCTTGCTCCCTTTGGTTCTTCGGTCCCATCCTACCGGAGGTTATTGGCCTCCCGCATCCCACCTTGTGGTGCGGGAGGCCATTGCAGCTTACCTCCTGCACGACCCAGATTACACCTTCATAATGGATCCTTCTTCCTTCGTGTTTGGATAATCTTTAACTTACTGAGTTCGTTATGAAATTCCGGAATCGTCCTGGCTTGCGGACTGCCCCTTTTTCTCGTTGGAGATTTGGCATACGTTCTGTCGGTCCCGCATGCTTGAGTGGCGTGAGGCTCATCTGGGGTTCCAGGTTTTCCTGGGGGGCGACTTTGAACACCTCAATGCATGCTTGTTTGCCCCTGCCCTTCCTCGGGATGTTGGCATTGTGCAGCTTCACATGCAGGTTCCCACCCTTTCGGCTGCACTGGTCGCTGAGGACTTGCTCGCCCATGGCCTGTTGGCGTTGGTCTTGTGGTTCCTTTCCTTTCTTGAGCTGTCCTCGGACTGGCTTGGGGAGGATGTGAAGGCACTTGGGGCTGATCCTGGGTCTGGTGCATTGGTCTCGGCGTTGCATGCATTGTCTGCTCTCTTGAACCTGTTCGCGCCGATCCTGCAAGGCATGGTGTCGCTGTTTTTAGCTTCCCATCTCACATGTCAGCAGGTGGTGCTTACTACTTCCCTGGAATTTGCTTGGGCCCTGGCTCTTAGATTTTCTTCATCTTTTTGTTCTTTGCTGTTTGCAGAGTCTGCCGAGGTATAGTATCTGCAGGCAGCAGCTTCCAGTTATCGTCCCATGTCGGACGTGCTGGTTCTCCAGGGGGGCTCTTGAGGAGTCTTCCCAGAAGGGTCATGTCAGAGCTCAGGGTTCCTACCATCGTGGTAGGCCAGTGGTGCTGGTTTTGAAACCAGCACAGCCGGTTTTCCAGCCAGTGCAGCCGGTTTTCCAGCCAGCGCAGCTTTCGGAACTGTCTTCGTCTGGTCGATGTGTTGATCTCCCTGTGCGAAGGTTGGGTTCACGTAAGGGGCATCGGCCCTTTTGCGGTTCGTCCCATTGACAGGGAAATGGGGGGGACTCTCTGATTGCTCACGCCTTGTTCCATGATTTGTAGGCCTTTTGGGTAATTTTGAGTAGCCTATGGAGGCGTTCGGTGGCCCCTCTTCCTTCTGGGAGTTCGGGGTTGGCAGGGCAGACCTCTTCTCCTGTGCTCTGTTGAGTCATCTCGGAGTGGATTCGCTTGTGCGTGGTCGAAATGAACCCTGTCCCTCAGGTGGGTTTCCCGCCTGTTTCCAGTTCCAAAACGGGACTACGCAGACCTCCGGTTCATTCTGGACTTATCTCATCTGAACCCTTGGGTTTATTGCCCCTCATTTTGGATGACTTACTGTCCCAGGTCCGTCTTCTTCTGGAGCCGGGCATTTGTATGGTGTCCCTGGACCTCTGGGATGCCTATTGACATGTTCTGATTCATCTGGGGTTCAGGGACTGGCTCGGTTTTGTTGAGGGGCATCAGGCTTACCGCTTTCATTGCCTTCCATTCGGCTTGAATCTGGCACCTCATGTATTCACACACCTTACCTGGGTCATTGTGGTCTCGTCTGCTTCTATTACGGGTTCGGGTTCTGGCCTACCTCGACAACTGGCTGGTGTCCAGCCAGTCCACTTGTCTGTTCACCAGGGATTTGGTTCTTTTTCAGCTCACTGGGTTCGGGTTCCTCGTGAACTGGAGGAAGTCCCATCTGGTTCTTTCTCAGATTCAGTCTTGGCTGGGTGTTGTGTGGGACTCTCGGACTGCTTCCTTGTCTCTCCCTCTGGAGTCTCTGCTTCGGCTGCAGTCCAGCCTTCACCTGTTTCTAGGGGCTCCTAGGTCAAACGGCAGTTGTTTGAGGGTTTGTGCGGGAGCCCGAACTTTACCATGATGGTCTACCCATCAGGTTGGGTTTAGCTTTGTCGGATGTCTTGGTTCCTTCAGGGACGTCCTTTCCACCTCTCGCAATTGCTGGGTTTGGCCTCCGGGTGACTTGCGTCGGCTGCTGTGTCGCCAGCTTCATCGAGGTTTTCGGGGTTCAATGCCTTGGAGCCTACCCGAGCACTTGCTCGATGTGTTCACGGATGTGTCGTCTCTTGGCTGTGGCTTTGTGACCAGTGCTCACCAGGCTGGCCAGGGGCGGTGAGGTTCGTCCTTCTGTTGGACCCACAGCACGGTGCGGGAGTTTGCGGCAGTGTGGATGTTGCTTCGGAGGGTTCAGGTCACTCGCGGATCAATGATCTGGCACCATTTGGACTACTCCCCGGTGGTTCATTGCCTGAACCGAGGGGTGGTTTGATGCGGTCCTTGGCTCTTTGGGACTGGTCGCCTCGGGTGACTCATCTGCTGAGTTCTCGGGGTTTGGATCTCCTAGCCGTACATGTTCCGGGGGTGTCTAACGTCCTAGCGGATGGCCTGTCTTGGTTCATTTCCCTGTCCACGGAATGGACGGTCAACGCTGACTCATTTAGTTGGCTCTGCCGGACGTACATGCTCCCAGAGGTGGACCTCTTCGCATCAGCATTATCATGGCATCTCTCGTTGTATGTGGTGCCCCTCCCCGACTGCGAGGTCATCAGGGTCGATGCCTTCAGGCATGACTAGTCGAGGTAGGGGTTACCTGTACCTCTTGCCCCGCCCCCCCCCCTCCCCTGGTTCAGCTGTTGCTCAAGGTCCTAGCTTGCTTGGAGACTTGGGAGAGTAGTCCTCTAGGCTCCATGGTGGCCAACCCAGCCTTGGTTTCAGGCACTGCTTGCTCAGTGTCCGAACCTGAGGGCCTTCCTACGGTTCTGCCTCTTTCAGCAGATCAGTCTGGGTCATTACGTGGCTGGTTCGATCTTCTCCTCAAGTCTTCACGTCTGGTCTTTATGACTTGAGTCTATCACCACTTGTACAGTGAGCAGGTGGCTTCGTTGATGGTGTCCCACCTGCGTGCTTCGTCTCGGTGGCAGTATGAAGTTTCCTGGCGGTCCTTTCGTTATTTCTTGTCCCTTCGTAGGTTTACTTCTGTCTTTGTTAAGGTTGTCTTGTCCTTCCTTTTGTAGTTGTTCCAGGACTGTCCTCTTATGCCGAATACTGTCGCCTTGTATCGTGCAGTGCTGGCGGAGCCGCTGCAGCTTGCGTTTGGCATTGATGTCACTGGTTGTTGGGCCTGTGTCGCATTGGGTCGGTGGTTGCAGCCAGTTGTCTCGACTTTGTGTTAATTAGGGAGGGCCTCCCACCTCCGTGGTAAGTCCCTCTTGTTTTGTCTAGGTAAGTAGCTTAGGGGAAGCCAAAGGGGCTTCCCCTAAGCTACTTACCCAGACAAAACAAGAGGGACGTACCATGGAGGCGGGAGGCCGTCAGTAATTTCAAAGCATTATATGACAGAGTGCTGGGGAGATGGGACACCATGAGCGTAGCTCTCATCCTGTAACTACACTTAGGTAATTACACTTAGGTAATTACACTTCTATGCCGTTCCGCTAGCTGTCTCATGCATTGTTTCACCTCCAGCCTGCTCATGCACTGCCCAAGCTGTCCTGGTCATTGGTCCAGATGCTCTCCTTTCTCTCTCTCTTTCTCGGTTTGTGGTGGCCCCTTCGGTTCAGGATTGTTTTTCCAAGGCTCTTTCTGTTAGTATTGGCCTCAGGGGGTTGAGTTGGGGAGCTTCATGCTCTCCTCTGATGCAGGGGCTTCTGCTCTTCTGGTCCTGGTGGTAGGTTTGTTCATTTGCAGTCGTCGTCTTTTTTTCTAGGGAAGAATGAGACCGCTGCTTTCTGGAGGGGTCCCATGGGTTGTTGATGCTTGGTTGATTAGGCCGGGGGTGCATCATGTGTTGTCTGGTTGCGGCTCTCTGCCGTTAGCTGCACGCCACGACCTTGGTGGTTGGGGACATGCTTTTGGTTGTTGACCAGGTTTCCCTTCTTCCCTGTTCCAGGGTTCGGGTTTCACAGATCGTCTGCAGGGTTATTAAGTCCAGCCAACCTGCGGTCTATCCTCACCTCATGCCCATGACATTCCTAAGTGTGCTGTGGTGGCTGCCATCTTTGGTAACATGTCATGTGCTGATATTCGGGCACTTGGTTTTTGGAGGTCGAACAGGGTCCTGGCCGCTTGCTACCTTGTCAATGTTCCTGGGCCTTGTTGGGCCTGTGTCGCATTGGGTCGGTGGTTGCAGCCAGTCGTCTTGACTTTGTGTTAATTAGGGAGGGCCTCCCGCCTCCGTGGTATGTTCCTCTTGTTTTGTCAGGGTAAGTAACTTAGGGGAAGCCAAAGGGGCTTCCCCTAAGCTACTTACCCAGACAAAACAAGAGGGACGTACCATGGAGGCGGGAGGCCCTCCCTAATTAACACAGTCGAGACACCCAGAAAATGATGTTTCATTTTCTGGGTGTGACCTGGAAGACTCACTGGCATCCCTCCCTCACCTCCCACCGGTCGGTGGTTTTTCATGTGTTTTGACATCCAGCCTCAGAATTGGGGTGTGGATAGCCGGGCACAGGAGTCTGGGGCTCCCCCCTTCCACTTCCCAGGGAGGGATGAAAGGGGACGCGGTGATGTCAAGCTCATTTGCTCGTTTTCATTTGGAG
This sequence comes from Procambarus clarkii, assembly GCF_040958095.1. Taxonomy (NCBI): domain Eukaryota; kingdom Metazoa; phylum Arthropoda; class Malacostraca; order Decapoda; family Cambaridae; genus Procambarus; species Procambarus clarkii. The sequence goes on from NC_091156.1 coordinate 20,751,588, forward strand.
AGTTATGTCCACTAGTTTGGCTTTCAGTAGCAATATTTTAACCAGAATAGTTTTTTGGGGGGCACTTACCTTTCTGGGTGCCTGACTCATTCGATAGTAGACATAGAATGCCTCCAACCACATGGGTGTTTCTCTATGCCATTGCTCCTTATGCCTCTCTGAGGGAGCCAGGTTCTGGCTCATGGTCCTCGATAGACCTAGAACTCCATGTGCATTGACTGATACCAGGGTTTAATACATTCATAACAGCTTGGTTAGCTCCTGGGAGCCTCCGGGTCTCGCTCAGAAATTGGCATTTCATTACATTCAACGCTGGTTTTTGACATTACTGTATCTTTGAACTTATTTCAATGTGCAACAGTCTTTTAGAATACTGTATTGTCAGAGGGTCATATATTCTATTTTTTATTTATTCAGTTCCCCTCAAATACCTTAATTATGTTGGAATGCCGTACAATACTTTAATGCAATTATTCTGTAGATAAATGCAATTATTCTGTAGATAAATGCAATTATTCTGTAGATAAACACTCTGAGTAGATCCGATTTAATTTAGAATTTTGCCTGTAATGGCTTTAACAAATCGGATAAACATTTAAAACCATAAAGGCAAAAAGGTCATTGACAAATAAAGTCTGCACTCACTTCAATATCTCTACATTATTAAAATTGCTTGTAACATCCTCAGATATTCAACCCATGGTAATCATACCATTCATGATGTTTTAGGTGCTTTGCAACATTTGAAATGCCATTCCCAATTGATATATAATTCATATAATTAAGGCCAGTAAATATCTGCCATCTTTAAAAAGACATGACTTTTAAAACATTGTTGCTTGCTTAGGACTATTTTTGGAGGTGTCAAACGGTCCCTACCGAGATAACTCCATACCTAAACTCAAATCAGCCCTTACGCGTCTTAATAAAATGTCTGAAACCAGAAGCCAAAATCTGTCTCCCCCCTCAAAAGCACAGGGAGCCAGAGAATTCAAAGCCAAATGAATCGTGTGCAACATACACGATTTTGGGTGACAATATTTAAAGAGTGTATTTTTGTTTATTTAATATAGTTTGGTTACAGCAGTTGGATGTTAGAAATGGTAAGACGGTGTTGTGATAGGTTGAGACAAGGATGCTTGTTATGTGCTTCTTGGAGATTCGGGTTGGTCATGGTACTGAAGGTAACCTAGTTTCCTTCCCTATTTGGCAGGCTGGTCATCCTTTGGCCTGATAGAAAGCTTGCTGGTTACTTTTGCCTGTACTAAATCATGTGTGTGTGAACACCTTGGGGATTTGTTACAGATATCATTAGTGGTTACTGAATGTGATTGCAGATGTCATTGGCAATCATGGGAATTATTGGGAGCTTTTAAATGCTTAGCATAAAATTTATTGGAATGTGGAATAGATTTAGGATAATTTAAGTGGCTTCTGCACATGATTACTCTTACTGAAGAAACAAACTCTCAGACCAAGTTCACCAGGTTCGGGTTACTGGTGAAAGTCCCAGTTAGCTCCTTCCCAGGTTTGGACCAGTCTTGGCCTTGTTTGGGAGTTTTGGTTGACTTTGCTTTCCCTTTCAGCAGCTGTGCTCCATCTGCAGCTCTCCCAGTACTGTATATTATTGTATTGGCCATGGGTGGCTAGGCAGTTGCTTGAGTAGCAGTGGCAGGAGCCTGAACTTTTCCTGTATAGTTTTCCTGTTTAGCAGGGTGAGGCTCCAGGCATTGTATGGGTTTCTCAGGTTCCGCTTCTTTCTTTGCTGTTGCGACCATCGGGCCCCATTCACTCTTTGTCAAACCCGTCCTCAGACTAAGTCCATTCCATCCAGCAGTTGACCCCAAAGATGTATTCATAAATTGTAACATTTGTTCATTCAAAACAGGAATCTTCTCAAATATAAATTAATATTATTATATATTACCATATTGTGCATATTTAGGGATTGGTTAGGTTAGGTGTTTAGGTTCTGTTGACGATTATTTGTATTTGTGGTATGTGAGCAAAGCATTTACAGCATTGTGGTTCGAACAAAATTCATCAGTGAAGCGCTTGTTCCGGAAGTGTTTGAATGTCATCAGTTGAGAGTCACGTGTAAACTGTTTTTCATTCATAAATGGTGTTTGGTGAGTGCATGGAATGGACTTTGGTTCTTTGTTTGGAGGACAGGCTGCTTTGTTGCTGTTGCTTCGTAACCTTCTCTTTAGGAATTTTGGGGTCTCGGGTTCATGGTGCTATCCTCTGCTGCCACTTGATGTTTACAGATATAATGGCTCTGGGCTGTGGCTTCATGACCGCTGCTCACCTGGCTGCCCAACATTGTTGGTAAAGTATATTCCAAGAGGTGCACACGTTTGCAGCCATGTGACATGCCTCAGCTTCATTCGAACCTCTTCCCCAATGGTTCGTTGCCTGGACCGAGGGGAAGGGATTTCTATGGTACATTGCCCTGCGGAGCTGGATGCTGTGTGTAACTCGTGTTCTAGATTCATAGGGTTGATATCTGGGTTGATGCCTGGTTGATGGGGTTCTGGGATTTCTTCTACTCCCCAAACCTGGCCCGAGGCCAGGCTTGACTTGAGAATTTGGTCCATTAGGCTATTGCTTGCAGCAGCCCACAGGCTCACATACCCACCATAGCCCGGTTGGTCCGGCACCCCTTGGAGGAAACAATCTAGTGTTCTCTTGAAGATGTCCACGGTTGTTCCGGCAATATTTCTTATGCTCGCTGAGAGGGTGTTGAACAACTGTGGACCTCTGATGTTTATACAGTGTTCTCTGATTGTGCCTATGGCACCCCTGCTCAGGGTATGGTTCTTCATGCTATTACAGTTTGAGGCCTGTCCAACATTCTTGTGGATTAGCTCTCTCCATTTGTCTGATTTCCCCCCCCCCATCCTTGAATGGACCATCAACAATGTGTCTTTCCGATGACTTGCTAGAAATTTGGGCACCTTGAATTTACCTGAGGGGCACACCTGTATTTACCTGAGGGCCACTAATACTAGGGTGGCCTCAACAAGCACAGGTAGCTGGCAATTTGTCAAAGGCCCTCCTCCCTCATTTGTCCAGGTGTTTTTTTCTAGTTTTATTTTAAAATTCAACAGAGTTTTGGTATTTGCAGCTTCTGCAGGTAGACGGCTCCATGGGCTTGCAACTCTGTAGGTAAAAAAAACATCTCCTGTTTTCAGTCCTACATTGTGGTTTGCTAAGCTTGGTACAGTTGTTTCTTGTTTGTTACTTCTAAACTTTTGAAGAAATTGTTTGGAACAACATCCTCCAATTTGTTCAGTATTTTAAACATTTTGATGAGATCCAACCTGTCAAGCCTGGTTTTTAGTGTTGTTAGCCCTGTGGCCCCCAACCATTTCTGGTATGAAGGCAAGGAGGTAAGAACTATATACTTAGTTCTGGAATGATTTTTGTTGCCTGGTGTTGAACTTTCTCCAATGCAGCTACAGAATGTCTTTCTGAAGATGTGGAACTCTTTACATTGGTGTGGAATCAGCACCTTCCTCCTATGTGGCTTTCTTCCTCGATCACAAGGCTCTCACAGTGGATGCAATTCGGATGGACTGATCAAGGTAGGGGTTTATTTACCTATTTTACCTGGTTCAGCTGTTGCTTGGGTCCTTGCCAGATTGTAGTCTTACGAGGGGAAGGTGGTCCTTCTGGCTCCTTCGTGGTTGGCTGTGGCCTAGTTTCTGACTTTTCTTTCCTGGTATCCAAATCTAGGAATTTTTCCACAGCTCCACCTCTTTCAGGAGATTGGTCCAATGATGTAACTTACTGGTTTGAACCTCTCTCTTTGGCTATTTGCATCTAAATTTTCTGATGCATCTCTTCTGCCATTTCAATGACAAACAGGTGGCTGGGTTAATGGTGCCCCATTTGCATTTGTCCTTAAGATGGCAGCATGAAGTAGCCTGGTGCTCATTTTGCATCTTCCTTGCCCTTCATTGTCTTCTGTCTCTGTTAGGGGTTATGATTTTTTTTTCTTGTTGCTTCTCATACTGAATGCTGTCGCGTCTTATTGCTTGGTGTTGGCGGAGCCACTCTTGCATTTGGCATTCAATCTTCCTCGGTGCTGTTCTGCAAGCTGTCCTGTGCATTGTTTTACCAAATGAACAGGGCATTTGGTAAACTGTCAATTATACCAAATGTCCGCTCATGCTCCGGAGCTATCCTGGTCTCTTGATCATGTTATCTCCCGAGTTGTCCTAGTCTCATGACCATGTCTTCGCTCTTCTCTCGTCCTTTCGGTTCTTGGTCTCTCCTTTGCTACACAATTCCTTCTTCAAAGGTAGATTTCTTGTTGGCTTCATCTCTGGTTGTCAGGTTGAGGAGCTTCTTGCTCTTCTCCAAAGATGGGGATTCGGCTCTTTTGGTTCTGGTGGGCATTTGGTTCATTTGCAGTTGTTTCCTTCTTTTCTGGCAAAGAATGAGTCACAGGCTTCCAGAGGGTTCCTTTGGTTATTGATACTGGGTAGGTTCAGCTGGGGTGCATCATTTGTTGTTTAGTGATGACTGCGCTGCGGCTTCATGCCACCGATTCTGCCTCAGTGGATACTATGTGGATTGATCCTGTCTTCTTCATTCCCTGTACCAAGATGTGCATATCTCAGGTCATCTTCAGTCTTATGAAGTCTTACCTGCCTGTGGTCTACCCTTGTACTCATGATGTTTGGACTCGTGATACGACCAAGGGAGTCGGTCGGCCGAGTGGACAGCACTCTGGACTTGTGGTCCTGGGTTTGATCCCAGGCGCCGGCGAGAAACAATGGGCAGAGTTTCTTTCACCCTATGTCCCTGTTACCTAGCAGGAAAATAGGTACCTGGGTGTTAGTCAGCTGTCACGGGCTGCTTCCTGGGGGTGGAGGCCTGGTCAAGGACCGGGCCGCGAGGACACTGAAAAGCCTCGAAACCATCTCAAGATAACCTCAAGATATTGTAAATATGCCACATTTTCGACTGAATGCTATATATATCCTGGGTTAATATTTTTTTATCTTTATTTATTTATTTATTTATTTTTATTCAAGAAGGTATGATGCTCAAATCACACATCAGGAGATGAGAAAATCAGTGATGTTTCTGTCCTGGACCATTATCGAGCTGTTATCACATACGATTTGATAATGGTCCAGGACAGATCCAAACGTCATCATTTCTCCATCTTCTGAATTATGGTTTACCTTAGGCTGTCGCTGTTGCCTATTGTCTTTTCTTTGTCATCGTATCTGCTGTCTCTCCTCCCTGGTAAGTCCATTCCTTATCTGCTCTGTGGTTAGTTAGCTTCAGGGAGCCACAAGAGGCTCCTCTAGAAACCCAGTGTTGAATGTAATGAAATGCCTTTTTTTTTATGAGCCCCGGTGGCCCATTGACATCCTTCCGCCCTCAACCAAGTTGTCAATTGGTGGTTGTAGCTCTTCTATTTGCTCCAGAATTAGCTTGACAGGGTTGGGGGAGCTCCAGGGCTCCAGGCTTCCCTGTATAATAATGGGTAAAGTGGGGCATTGCATTTTCAACTTTCTGTCAAATAGAATGCAGAGAGTGATGGTCCATCAAATAAGATAAATCCCAATTGCAGTGAAAACCTTTGCACCCCAGGGCACAGTTCTTGCACCACTGCTATTTCTCATTCTTATCTCAGATATAGACAAAAATACTAGTCACAGCTTTGTGTCATCCTTTGCAGATGATACAAAAATCCAGCATGAAAATTTCCTCAGTAGAAGACACTGAAAAACTGCAAGCAGATATTAATAAAGTCTTCAATTGGGCATCTAAAAATATGATGTTTAACGGTGACAAGTTCCAGGTACTGAGGTATGGTGGAAACGAGGAACTTAAACAAAACACAGGGTACAGGACACAATCAGACCTATTCATAGAAGGAAAGCAACATGGAGAAGATCTGGGAATTATAATGTTTGACGACCTGACATTTAATGAACATAACTGAGCAAATATAGTGGCGGCCAGGAAAATGATAAGATAGATTATGAGAACGTTCAATTCCAGAAACTCCACAGCAATGTTAAACTATTTAAATCACTGGTGCAGTCCCATCTTGAGTATTGCTCGGTACTCGCTTTCCCTTTCAGAGTGGGAGAGATCTCTGAATTAAAGGGAATACAAAGAACATATACAGCATGCGTAGAAGCTATAAAACATCTAAATTATTGGGACCATCTCAAAGCTCTCAAAATGTACTCTTTTAAAAAGGAGACAAGAAAGGTATTAAATAATATATACTGTACATGGAAGATACTTGAAGGCCAGGTCCCATATTTGCACAGTACAATAACAACGTACCAGAGCGAAAGATACAGAAGGAAATGCAGAAAAGCAGCAGTGAGGAGTAAGAGGCGCCATAGGCACAATCAGAGAGCACTGTCTGAACATCAGAGGTCCACAGCTGTTCAACACCCTCCCAGCAAGCCTTAGAAATATTGATGGAACAAAAGGTGGAAGTATTTAAGAGGCACTTAAATAAGTTCTTGCAAGAAGTGCCGGACCAACCAAGCTGTAGTGGATATGTGGGCCTGAGGGCTACTCCAAGCAACAGCCTTTTGGACCAAGTTATCACAAGTCGAGCATGGCCTTAGGCCGGGCTCGGGGAGTAGAATAACTCCAGAACCCTTTCCAGTTATGCTCCAGATATGTTCCAGGTAATACTGTACTAACAAGTTTGAGCTAGTATGAAAGAATTGATCCTTTGTTAGTACATAGCTTAGAGAGGTCATAAAATGAGACTTGGAGACAAAGACTAAGAGACTGAGACAAAAACTTAGAGAGAGCACAAAATGAGATCAATGGGAGTAACTGGTAAAGTAGGATGCTGGATACTCGGTTTTCTGTCGAACAGAACACGAGAGAGTAACAGTCAACCATATAAAATCGAGTCCAAGCGCAGTTAAAAGCTTAGTATCTCAAGATAGTCCTTGCACCACTGCTTTTCCTTATTCTCATATCAGATATAGACTCAAATACAAGGCACAGCTTCGTATCATCCTTTGCAGATGATACAAAAATTGGCATGAAAATTACCTCTGCTGAAGATATTGAGAAACTACAAGCAGATATTAATAAAGTTTTTGACTGGGCAGCAGAAAATAACATGTTTAACAGAGATATAAATTCCAGGTACTCAGATACGGTAAAAATGAGAACCTTAAACATAATACAGGGTACAAAACGCAATCAAATTTGCTCATGGTAGGAAAGCAACATGTAAAGGATTTGGGAATAATGGTGCCTGATGACTTAAATTTTAGGGAGCCTAACCAAGCAAATATTGTGGCAGCCAGGAAAATGATAGGATGGATTACAAGAACTTTCAAATCCAGGGATCCCATTACAATGGTTGTACTCTTCAAATCACTTGTGTTGTCCCGTCTTGAGTACTGCTCAGTACTCGCTTCCCCATTCAGAGCAGGAGAGATTGCTGAAATAGAGGGAGTACAGAGAACATATATGGGATACATAAACGAGATAAAGCATCTAAATTATTGGGATCGTCTAAAGCTCTCTGAATGTACTCCCTAGAAAGACGACGGGAGAGATATCAAATAATATACACATGGAAAATATTGGAGGGCCAGGTCCCAAATCTGCACAGTAAAATAATAACATATTGGAGTGAACGGTATGGAAGAAAATGCAGAATAGAACCAGTGAAGAGCAGGGGTGCCATAGGCACAATTAGAGAGAACTGTATAAACGTCAGAGGTCCACAGTTGTTCAACATACTCCCAGCGAGCATAAGAAATATTGCCGGAACAACAGTGGACATCTTCAAGAGGAAACTAGATAATTTCCTCAAAGGAGTGCCAGACCAACCGGGCTGCAATGGGTATGTGGGCCTGCGGGCCACTGCAAGCAACAGCCTAGTAGACCAAACTTTCACAAGTCAACCCTGGCCTCGGGCCAGGCTTGGGGAGTAGAAGAACTTCCAGAACCCCATCAACCAGGTATCAACCAAGAGTGCTGGTAGCTATCAAGACTTCAGTTATTTTGAACCCAGCAGTAGCCTGTAATGGTGCATTGACTTTCTGGATGCTTTCCCAGTTGGGGTGGCAGAGTGTCACCTACCCTATGCACCTCTGTGAGGGGGCCCAGGTTCTGGCTCTGGGCCTCAATAGGTCAAACAGAACTCTGCAACTGATGTGACTTGATAGATGGGAGGGGTCTCAGCATGATAGCTTCAGGGAACCACTGGAGTTAATTAAAAGTGTTTCATTACATTCTACGTTTGGTTTTTGTGCCTTTACAGATAATGCCTCATGTAACCCTTGTATAGTCCAGGAGTTAAAAGTAAATAATATATGTACATGAGCAAATACTTTAAAGCTGCAGTATTATTGTTGTAATTTATTGTTATGCACAAAATATAATGCAAAATAAGGATTATAAATATTGATTTCCAATCTTTCTTTGCAGTGATCGCCATTTTGGTGGCCCTAATTTTGTACCCAGTGTTCTTTGCCCAGGAGCTAGAGCTTGGTGAGTACAACCACCCCCGAATCTTGACCACTTATAATATAATAATAATAATTACAGTATAATATAATAATAAATGAAAATAGTTAAGTGTAAGTACAAAATGAAGATCTGAACAGATAATAATGCAACTGAACTACGTATGCAATATAAACTGGCTAAATTAAAATGGAGTAGACAAAATTAAAATTTTATATTAAAAAGAGTAAGGGTAAATAAAATTAACATTCAAACAATTAACTAGAACCAGAATGCTGTACTAAATATAGGAACAATTACAGTGAAAATTCAAATTATACAAATAGTCACAGTAAGATTAAAAGTGGAATAGATCTGATGTCTTAGAGTATTGAACAAATACTGTATGTAATATGTAATAAGCTCAGGAGGCTTGACTATATACAGTATATATATTGAGCCTCCTGAGCTTAGTATTTATATAAGTGAAAAATAGTTGAGTGTATGTAAGAAATAAAGATCTGAGCAAATGATGACACAGCTGAACAAGAATGTGATAAGCTGACAAAATGAGTATAGAGTTGACAAAATGATTTTTTTTTATTTTTTAAAGAAAGGAATAAGGAATGTTCATAATAACTGACTCTTAAATACTCAACAGAAATATCTGTATGCATATTAATTGTCATTTTCATTCTGGGAGGGGTTACACCTTTGATTTCCCTGAGTTTAAAGATGTTTGACCCTGCTGGTGTATATAAGGTTTCCCCTGGTTCAATTACTGGGCACATTTCTTTACCCCCTTGATGCTTCTGTTCATGTAGCAGTAAATAGGTGCCTGGGAGTTAGTCAAGTGTTATGGGGTTGCATCCTGGGTAAGGTTAGTGCTATAGTTAGCCTCGGGTAACCTGCATAAGCTTAACAGGCTTCCTATCCCCAATGTTTGGACCCAATGCTGGGACCCCAACACTGGGACCCCAACACTGGGACCCCAACACTGGGACCCCAACACTTGGACCCCAACACTGGGACCCCAATACTGGGATGACCCCAAAAATAACTTTAAATGGCATCCTATATCAAATGAGTGTTTTCCATATCATGAGAGCTCTCGTACTTTTACTACTGTATTACTTTACAGGAAATCGCACACTGTGGGAGTTTGGCTGGGCATATGGAGTAGGCTGGGGAGCTGCCATCTTCTTGTTTGGGGCTGTAGTACTGCTATTGTGCGACCAGGAAGAGGAAGAGATCTACTACAAGGAACGTACGATCATCCACGCTGAAAATGACTCTAGGTAAGAGATTTTCTGGTGTTTGTTAAATTGTATTGTAAAAAAAAAATATGTATTGTTCAGTATTGAAACATTCGCTTATTTGATGTATCTTTTAAAACCATTAATTTTGAAACAAACTTTAATTTGAACAGGAAGTCAGTCTGACTTGATACAGCTAATTAATATTTTACTCTGCAACTGCCCTCACATAAATATTCATTAATACTTATGAAGTACTGTATAAGGATAATGCAAGACTTGCCTATACTATATAAAAATATACAGTCAGCACTGATCTTATGGGATATGATAAAAGATAATAAACAACAGTACCTGTTGCCTTTCACACTCACAGCAACAGATTGGGGGATATAGACAATGGTATATTATATACCTAATGTATGGAAATTCCTGCAAGACATGTACACAAGTGTTGCGATGTCATGCTCAAAGAAATTGAATTGTCATGCTCTATATAAAACTGTGACAACAAAATTGAATGGGTTAAGTGGCAAGTGCTGAAAACCAAAACCTTTGATACCATAAATCACAATAACCTACTCCAGCACCAAGTAGCTTAAGGGCTCTGAACTACTGTATATTCAACCATACCTTCCCTTGATATTTTTATCAAGTGCTGATGACACTTCAACTTTCCATAATGACATGGTAAAAAATGAGTTATAATCAAACCCAGTGTTGAATGAAATGAAACGCTTCTTTCTGGGTGGATAGATGCAACCAATTCAATCCAGCCCTTACAAAGCCTACCAAGGACCAGACACCAGAACCTGGCTTCCCTCTATATAGGTACAAGGAGCAGAGAATACAAGATCAGCCTAAACAAGAAAAGGACACCAGAAACATGGATGAACCAAAACAATCTGCATGGTAAACAAATCCAAGAAGCGAGAAAATGATATCCCAAATAGAGTAAAGTGCCTGGTCATGAAGCAGTTCATTTGTTAATGACACTTGTGCACAAAAAGTTGGTCACATGCCTAATTCAGTCATTTTGCAAGAAAGATGAAATCCTTTTCAAGGGCTTTGGTTGAGAGGGTCCAAGGAGCCACCAAGGCTCGACCAGAAAGATTAGTTTCATTAAATTCAATGTTGCTGGATTTCTGGGAGGGCTCCTGTGGTGGCTTCTTGATATGTTGCCATGGAGAACAAAACAAAAGGGAAGGGATACACCAGGGGGTAGAGAAGAGTCACAGTTAGGAACTCCCTATTAATGAGAGAAGTGGCAACAAGATAACCACCCCAAAGTCACAGAAGCCCAGCACAGGCCAAGAACTTTCACATAGGAACAAGCCACCTGAAAACTGTCGGACCACCAAACTCTGAGAGCCTGAAGACATACTTGAAGGTACCACGGATAGAGCTGCAATCTTACAGACATGATAACACTGTGGATGACTCAAGACAAACAGGCTTGATGACCCAAACTAGCCAGCTGTCAAGGCAGGCCAGAATTGGAAGTGCAACACTAAAAAGATGAATCAACACCTCATGTCAAAAGACTGAGGAACCAGAAGAAGCCAAAGTACCCGATCCCAGTCCCCTTGTCAAAACCAGTCTCAGTGGTGTAGTGGTAAGACACTCTCCTGGCATTTAACGAACCATAATTTGGTGGGTCGTAGTCCCGGGGAACTTAGGATTAAGGGCTTTCCCGAAACGCTACGCATGCTAGTGGCTCTAGAAGAATGTAAGAACTCTTTTACAGTATAAATAAATAAAATAAATACAAAATAAGAAAGGAAAAAAATCCCAACTGGCAAGCAAGAATGCCCTGACAAAAATAAGCAAAAACCCAGCCAAAAAAACAGGGATGGCCAAAAGGCAGCTCACAGCTGCCCACAAGGCTGTGAAAAAAGCAGTCAGAGAAAAACAAAAACCTGGCTGCAGGGCTAGAGACCAAAGCAGGATGAAAACAGACTGGGAACCCACTGAGAACAGAAGTAAATCTGAATTGCCAAGCATCTGGCCTACTTACAAAGCCCAAACAGAACTGCTGAGGAAAGGCCAGCCCCAGACCGAAGAAACAAAACCAGAGAAGGGAGGTGGAGAGGAGCGAAGACTCTCGCTTCCCTTTTCCCAAGATGAAAGGATATCAACAAATTTGCCCAAGTGTCACAAAGCCAAAAAAGCTAGACCCAGGCAAGGCTTCCCCCTCCCCCTCCCAACAGAGCATTGTCAAGAGGCAAACCACAAGAAAAAAAAAGAGCACCACTGAAGGTCTACCCCAACAAAAAATGGTGAGGACTGAACCCTGGTAAAACTAACCTCGACAATAAAATGCCTCGCAAAGAGGCCACCAAGACCAAACTGCTGTTGAATAAACAAGAAAAGCCACGACCATCTAAAAAACAAGTGAGGAAAAGAAAAGGGATGCAAATTAAGGTAAGGAACTACACTGAAATTAAACCTGAGAAAATAGAGCACACCAAAAAACCCAGTGGGCCATCAAGAACCAGTACACAACTGCTGGTAGCCAGACCATAGACAGGTAATAAAGGCTCCCACAGAGCCCGGCACCCAAAAAGGAGCAAGATGAAAAGTCAAACAACATAAGGGAACCAAAAGCTGCCACCTCCCACCCAGGGCAGGGCACCCTAAAAATGGCCTGGGAACTGAAGCAGGGTGACAACACCCCTAAAAAAGGGATGTCTGGAAGTCAGGACGAGGAATGGAATCCAAAACTTAACAGGAACCTGAACCCCAGAATGAAAACACCCAGAAAGGGGATGAAACCAGGAAACTTAATGGCACCCAGAAACTTACATATGGAGGAGCACAGAGGAAACAAAGAGCAATGGAGTGATAGCACACAAAATGAAGTCAACGGGAATAACTGGTAAAGTAGGATGGTGGATACTCAATTTCCTGTCAAACAGAGTAACAGTCAAACAAATAAAATCGAGTCCAAGTGCAGTTAAAAGCACTGTACCTCGGAGAACAGTCCTTGCACCACTGCTTTTCCTTATTCTCATATTAGATATAGACAAAAATACAAGTCACAGCTTCATGTTGTCCTTTGCAGATGACACAAAGATCAGCATGAAAATTACCACTGTGGAAGACATAGAAAACTATAAGCAGATAATAATAAAGTTTTAGACTGGGCAGCAGAAAATAACATGTTTAATAGTGATAAATTCCAGGTACTCAGGTGAGGTAAAAATGAGAACCTTAAACCCGATACAGGGTACAAAACACAATCAAATCTACCCATAGTAGGAAAGCAACATGTTAAGGATTTGGGAATAATGATGTCTGACAACCTAACATTTAGGGAGCATAACCAAGCAAATATTGCGTTAGCCAGAAAAATGATAGGATGGATTATGAGAACTTTCAAATCCAGGGATCCCATCACAATGGTTATACTATTCAAATCACTTGTGTTGTCCCGTCTTGAGTACTGCTCAGTACTCACTTCCCCCTTCAGAGCAGGAGAGATTGCAGAAATAGAGGGAATACAGAGAACATATATGGCATGCATAGATGCAATAAAGCACCTAAATTATTGGGATCGTCTCAAAGCTCTCCAAATGTACTCACAAGACGAGAGAGATATCAAATAAAATACACGTGGAAAATACTGGAGGAGCAGGTACCAAATCTACACAGTAAAATAACAACATACTGGAGTGAACGATATAGAAGAAAATGCAGAATAGAACCAGTGAAGAGCAGGGGTACCATAGACACACGCGGAGAACACTATAAACATCAGAGGTCCACGGTTGTTCAACATATTCCCAGCGAGCATAAGAAATATTGTCGGAACAAACGTGGACGTTTTCAAGAGAAAACTGGATAGTTTTCTTCAAGAAGTGCAGGACCAACCGGGCTGTGGTGGGTATGTGGGCTTGCGGGGCCACTCCAAGCAACAGTCTGTTGGACCAAGCTCTCTCGAGTTAAGCCTGGACTCGGGCTGGGCTTGGGGAGTAGAACAACTCCCAGAACTCTTTCCAGGTACATTCCAGAAGGGGGTAGTGCATTCCAGAACCTGCCCTATGCTTCTCCCTTGGCTTTGGAAGTTCTAAAAATGAAGCCTCCTGAAGCAGAGCTATGAACTACACCAGACAGTGTACATAAAAGCATCTTCCCTGAGACATATAAATTGAACCTGAAAGTACACCATCCAGAGAAGCTGAAGACAACAGAACATCAGCTCGACTATCCTCCCTATCGAACATGGAAGGGGCAGACCCCCAGGTGGCTTCCTGAAGCTGCTATCGCCATCCAAAATGCCATCTCCGATGTAAGTGTCGTCTACGAGCTGTTATCAGTCAAATTTCTCTGGCCTATCAGGGACCCAGAGCCAGAACCTGGCCCCCTTACAGAGGCACAGGGAACTATGGCACTTATTCATTTATGCTACGGCCGAGAAAAGCACCCAGAAAGTCACCAAGACAAAATAAATCACAGCTGACTGCCTCAGAGACCTGCAGACATGAAAACGGCCATAAAACTCTCCAAACCATATAAACAAACAATAAAATTGTTTATAAGCTAGCACGTGCTTGTTTGCCCCACTATTTAGGAGGGAGGAGGGGGGCAGGCCACAGCTCACAGGTTGCTTCACCATCAGTTCGATGAATGATGTAAGAAACCCAACTCTCTGAGGTAGGATGTCAGGGAGCTACCAGGGTTCACCCAAAAATTTTCATTTCATAGCATTCGATGCTGGTTTTAAATAGGCAGAATCGGCGGCACAAATGGTGTAGAGCAAGCCGTCACCTGACAACAGGCAAGGCACCCCTGGCTGAACCTATGAACCTCAATGACCCCTCTGGAGGCCAACCAACCCAGTCCCCATCAGGAAAGGAGGAACCAGCAGCAAATGAAGAAAAGGCCCAGCTGAGCGAAAGGCCAAGATCCGGAACCCGAAGGCCTTAAGAGCCAGAGGAAGGAAGAAACATTGACAATCCACCCAATGGAAAGGAGACAGAAATGGGATAGACCAGTGGCAAGGACGTTGGACACTCCTAGAACATGATCGGCATGGAGAGTGAAACCCTAAGAACCCAGAAGAAGAGCTACATGCAGCATCCAGCTCCAAAGAGACAGGGACTGAACTGAAAGTCGACAAACACCTCTAAAGAATACCTGATTAACCAGGCTGCGATTCATATGACAGGCTGCAAGCAGCCGCATCCAACAGCCTGGTTAACCAGATGACCAACCAGACCGCGGGGCCATTGATCCCCGGAAGCTACACAAGGTAGGTAACCCTCTAGGTTGAGAAAATGATCCACAGGAAAACAGTCTGAATGGAGTCAGATGACAGGGCCTGGAAGCACCTGAATTCACCACAGTGCAAACTCCAACACCATACTGTGCACGCAGTCATGGGAGGGAGACCAGTGCCCCGGACCAGTCTGATGATCCCTGGTGACAGCCCCAGCTGAGAGTTGAGGCATTAGTAAAGATGTTGAAAGCGGGCGGAGGGAAGTGCCAGGGGACTGAACCCCAAAAAGCCCGAAGAGGAGGGCCAGTGATACAGAAGCCGACACAAGGCCAATGGAGTCCGCACCCAGTGGCCACAGCAGCAGCAAAAAGAGGGTGCTCCAGAAGAACCAGAACACCCCCAAAGTCAAACCCTGTCCAGGAAATACACAATGAGGGTAAAGTGGAGGCTCCTACACAGTTGCCTGAGCGACCGCCAAGACGCTGCAGCCGAGACAAGGCTGTAGGAGGCAGGGAGAGCGACATCGACCAAGTCCCAAACAAGGCCCAACCAAGTCTTAACCCAGGCCATAACCAATTGGGACTTCTGCCAAACCACCTGGCGAGCTGGAAATGGACCAGAACCCTGGCTAGCAGACATGCGAAGTGGCTGGGAGCCCAGACTAACCAGTCATCCAGATAGGCCAAAACCAAAACACCCAAGAGGCAAAGATGGACCACCACAAGCTGAGCCAAGCTCGTGAAAACACTCCGAGCCAGATTGAGGCCAAACAGCAAGACCCAGAATGAGTAGGTGAAGGTGATGCCTCATAACCAAACCCTAAACCTCTGATGTAAAGGAATGTGCCAGAAAGTGTCCCAGAGGTTCAGAGATGCCATTGAATCACACAGCTTAAGAGCAAGATAGACCTGGGACAGAGTGGTCATCTGGAAAGAGAGGTAAGGAATAAACTGGATCAATTGTGAAAAAATGCAAAGGAACCAGAGATCTAGAGAACCCTGTTTTGGAACCGGGAAAGGCGGGAACTTGCTAAAAAGAAGTGGATGTCGACCATGCCCAAAGTCACCCAACTAGAGAAACCCAACAGAGACAAGGAGAGGAAGCCCACCTGTACAGACCCGAGCCCCCAAAAGGAGGTGGGACCAACCAACTCCACCGAAGGCCAACAAAAGTGACCCGAAAAAGTCCACCAAATGTAGGAGCAGGTGCTGGCAAACTGGGCTACCCAACCCCCACCACCCCATCAATGGTGCAAACCACAAAAGGGCCTGCGTGAAACCTGAGACGTCGCCGCGAGCATGGCACTGACGAGACATAGACAAAGCAGTCACGTAAATCGCTTGCAAACCAGCCACTGGCGCCACTGATAGCCTACCCCATCCAATGCCAGGTGCAGCCCCTGCCTGCCCAGACTGCCTTGATAAATGAGAACTACCCTGCCTAGTACAAAGAAGGTCCTGAATAGGATGACAAGATGTAAGGGGAGGACAAAAACTGAGCTCTGCATCCTCCAGGAAGAGTGGAGAAAAGGGCGAGGCAGAAAGAAGGGTGAGGACCAAGGCCGAATCTAAAGAAAAAGCTGGCACATCCTGCCAACATGTGAGATGCGCAGAGAAGAATGTGACCAACGCATCCCACAGAAGAGGAGCATACAACTGAGGGAGAGCCGGCACCAATGCCATGGCCGAGGTATAAAACCCCTGCAAGATATCTAGCCAGTGGCTATCGCTGTGTGCTGAAGTGCCAACTGCATGGAATCAAGTGTGCCCCCACCTGCCAAGGCTCTCCAACCAGGGGAAAGACTGAAGCCTAACACATCAGACTAAACCCCAAGGTGAGGGGCACCACAAGTGAGGTGAACCTCTAAAAGATTGTCCCCCAAACATTCAAGGGAAGAAAGCCCTGGCAGCACAATGGCAGCACTAGGTAGCACCCAGGGAAGGGAGCCCTGAACACATGCAGCTCCAAGTGCTCAAAATCTCCAGGCCTGTGCACACAAAAGTGCAAGGAACAACTGCCAAGGCAAAAGACACCCAAGAAAAAAAACACTGGGGCCAGAGCAACAGTGGCAGACCCAACACTGGTACACATCAGAGGAGAACTGACAGTGGAGAGGCCTATGAACAGTGGCCTGCCCTCTCCTTTCCCCAAATGAGGGGAAGGGTTTGGCAAACGAACAGGCACTGGTTTATAAAATTTTCATTTTTTGTTTACGTAATTTGGGGCGTTCTTTGGCCATTTTCAAGTATGCAGGTCTTAGAGTCGGTTAGCTGTGGTTTGTTTTATCTTGCTGAAGTCTGGGTGCTTTCTCAGTTGTAGCATAAATTAATAAATGCCACAGCTTCCTGTGCCTCTGTTAGGTGGCCACATTCTGGCTTAGGGTCGCCGGTAGGCCAGAGAACTCCACGACTGATGACACCTACATTGGAGATGGTAGCTTCAGGGAGTGACAAGGGGTTCCCCTCCCCCTGGAAATTCAAGTCAAGGGCAGACTCTGGCAAGAAGGACACTAAATCACCAAATACACACCACATCAGGCAGGGGAGGAAGGAAGGTGAGGGATGGAGGAAAGAACTTGGGAACCCCCACTACTCCAAAGATGGAGACCCCACCTTCCAGGGTGGGAGCCGATTCAGTAACAGAGATGCTATGATGGCAAATGTAGCAGGTCCCAGGGTAACTTTGATAATTCGCCCACAGGTGGTTCAGCAGTACATAAGTAGTAAAGAATGGCCATTAGAACACAAGAGGATCAATGACCATCTATCCTGGAAACACACACCCAGTGCAGGCAGAATTGAATGTCTGATTCATAAAGAAAGAAGCAAAAATAACTATTTAGGGCTTACTGAAGAATAGAACAAGCAGGAAATGCCGGGCACGGGCTGTTCACCAAATGCAAACACGAAAACAGCCTATAGGCGCAGGTGGCTTTCAGGTGTGTAATCGGTGTGCTACATAACAAGCATGCAGCACCTTGATCCTTAAATGAAAAAACCCAAGATGGCCCCAATTCACAAAGCCTCACAGATAAGTCAAAGATTCATGCACTGCTAAGGGTGAGGCACCATCATGCCACCATAGGACACCAGTCTCTTAGGGACAGGTATCCAAACCCACAAGGCAACTCTAACTGGGGAAGGGCAACAACAGTGAACATTCTTGGCACATGCAGTTTGAGGTGAACAATTAATGTCTCGCACAAGAAGTGAGGCATAAATAACATGCATCGTGGGGGAAATACAAAAATACATAACAAATGCACTAGAAATGGCCCCTGTGGAACAGAACAGTGTCCAGGATGACCAAAACATGTCAGAAAACTGGGACTTGAAGAGATGGTGGAATGAGAAACATAACCAGAACAGATTTTTTTGCATGCCAGAAAAATGACTGAGGCTTAAAGTTGTGGAATTTACATGCATGCCACTGGGTGACCACATTTGTAGCATGTGTAATTAACCCTTGAATAGGGACTTCAGAAAAATGGTCATACCTGCCTATATGGAAAAAAAAATTCTGATAAATAATTTTTCATTTATAAATTTATTAATTTGTATGCAAAATGTAAAAAAAAATGAATATTTACATTTTTACTGGGTGGAGGCACTCTGAAAGGTTGTGCGTTGTCTATGTGGTCTAGCATCTGTCAACATGGTGCCAAATTTGCTGCCACTCAGATATTAGAGACAGGGCTCCTGTGTTCTCAGTTGTTTCATTTATTTATTATCACTTATTTTTCTTTATTTACAAGAGTGTGTTGAATAACTTGATAAATCACATAATTCACATAATGCATGATAATGTTTCAATTGCTGATTGGGTTTACTGAGTGTCCTTCATTACAACCAGAGAGAGAGAGAGAGAGAGAATGGTGTACTTCATTACAACAAAGTGTAATAGTCAAAATATTGGAAAAAATAATAAAAACTAAACATCAGGTAGAACATCTGGAGAAAAATTATATAATAAGACAAACAGTATGGTTTTTATACAGGAAGATCTGGTGTAACAAATCTACTTTTTTTTACTTAGTTATTATAGAGCTACAGAGATTCTACAGGAAAGAGATGGTTGAGTTGACTGTGTCTATCTGGACCTAAAAAAAAAGGCATTTGATAGTCCCTCACAAGAGGCTGTTCTGGAAATGGGAACATGCTGGAGGGGTGCCAGGGGAAACTTCTGACATGGATGAATTTTGTTTTGACTGACAGACAGATGATGGCAGTAATCAGAGACAGTGTATCTGACTGGAGGAGTGTTACTAGTGGAGTACCACAGGGTTTGGTTCTTGCACTAGTAATGTTCATAGTCTACATAAATAATCTACTAGAAGGTATACGGAATTATATGAACATGTTTGCAGATGATGCTGAGGAAGATAGGAGATGCAGATGATTGTAATGCCCTTTAAATTGATCTAGATAAAATAAGTGCTTGGGGCATCATGTAGCTAAAGAAATTCAATGTGAATAAATGCCATGTTATGGAATGTGGAATCAGAGAAAATAGACCACACACAACTTACAAATTACCTGTATGTGGAAGGGAATTAAAGATCTAATAAAGAATGAGATCGGTTTTGGATAGTAAACTGTCACCAGAGATAAAGAACATTGCGAGAGGAGCGTATGCATCACTTTCCAACTTCAGATTTCCTTTTTAATAACATGGATGGTGAAATACTAAAGAAACTGTTCATGAGTTTTGAGAGACCAAAATTGGAATATGCAATAGTTGTATGGTGCCCATATCTCAAGAAGCACATAAATAAAGTGGAAAAGGTGCAAAGGCATGCTACAAAATTGTTTCTGGAACTGAAAGACGAGTTAAGGAGAGGCTTTAAATATGCCAAAACTAGAAGATAGAAGAAAAAGGGGTGATATGATCGCCATTTACAAAATATTAACAGGAATCAACCAATTTGACAAAGAAGAATTCCTGAAACAAATAACTTCACGAACAAGAGGACACAGATTCAAGCTAAGGAAACAAAGGTGCTGAAAAAAATATTAAAAAGTTTTCTTTTACAAAGAGTGATAGGCAGTGGGAACAAGCTCAGATAGAAGGTGGTGGAGGCCAAGACCATCAATAGTTTCAAAGCTTTATATGACAGAATGCTGGGAAGACAGGATACCATGAGCATAGCTCTCATCCTGTAACTACACTTAGATAATTACTAAGGAATACACAGGGAAGGTAACCCTGAGCATCTGCAGCTTCAAGCACTCTTAAACTCATGGCTCATGCTGCACAAAGTAGACAGGAACAGCCACAAAGGCAAAGACACCACTTACCTTAAAACTGATGGTTGTACAGCTGGTTGTGTCGGCTGTCTCCTCCTTCCTTTCTCCAAACGAGGGGGAAGAAGGGGCAAATGAGTGTGTGCTAGTTTCGAGAACTTTTAATCATTTATTTACATTGTTGGGGAGTTCTTTTGGTGGTTCTTGAGGCTGAGGTCTTATCTGAAGCCAACAACGTTTGTTTTGTTTCACTGACTTTCTGGATGCCTTCCTTGGTGGTGGCAAACATAAATAAATTTCTAAACATTTTGTCTTAAGAGCCACCACTCCCTGTGCCTCTGTGAGGAGGCTAGGTTCTGGCTTGTGGTTCCCAGTAGGCCAATAGAACTTTGCGACTGATGGTACCTGGTAGTATTGGACACTTATTAGGAAGTCACAAGGGGCTTCCCTCAGAAAAAAAAATGAAGTTGATCGAGTTTACTGGATGGGTGATGCCTTTCAGACAAAAGATATAATTCATCTGTGAATTATTTCCTAAAGTGTGGGTGTGGACATTAGTTTGGGTAGAAGATTGCATGAGCAAGGATGGACACACAAGATATGCCTAGAACATTTCTTCCATTTACAGTTAAATTTACCAAGGTCAGAATTTTTTAGGTCCCATAGTTCACATCCTTCAAAGCTTAGACATTGTTAAATGACTTTTAGCTAGGTATGAAGATAACCAAATTCACTAATGATGACATTTGTATTGACCTTCAGGTCTCTAAGAAAATTGGAACAATTTACAAGTGGGTCCTTCGAGGATATTTCTGCCTAGTAATTTGAGATTGGGATTTCAATAAGACAAGCCCTGTGAGTTAAAAGCAACAACAACACATTTGGCAGGATTGAACATTAGGTTGTACAGTATATGTGAAAGTATCTGTGGTTGGTGCAGGTAAAACTAGGTCATCATCGTAACAGAAAACATTGGCCTTAGTACTGCATATGCAACAGCCAACTCTACTGGCTCTTAACTATTTTTACAATGGATCAAGATAGATAGCAAACAAAATTAGACTAAGAACAGCACCTTGTTAGACTTCATTTTTTTTTACAGAGACATTTTCAGAGAGGACATTACTTCATTTCACAGCTAATTTGCATACAAGTCAGAGTATATATTCAGCATATAGTATACTGTGTATATATATATTTGTTGTAAAATAATTGTTCCTTGTTTTGTTTGCAGCTCAGTTGACATTCCATTTTAATTTCAGGGCCTAAGGTGGACCAACAAATAAGCATGTTGCAGAGGTCTTGTAGTATTGTATTCTGACAATACGAAGACTAACTACAGTGACTTATCTAACACGGATATCAAACACAGATATTGGTTTAATACTAGCAGCATGAAATTAAAGGTTATCACTGACAGTGTTACTGCATGCTGCTCATTAAACTCTCAATGAGATATTTGGGGAATAAAGACAAAAAATGGCGAGAGGACCAGTATCATGGCGGTATTGATTCCTAGACAAATTTGCCAGTCCATGGTCTCTAGCCCATTTCCTCGTGTGAATGAGCCTATCATTTGCTGTTTATCCTCAGATGGTATTACTTAAGAGTGTTGTGACAGCCTGAGTGTGTGAACAGTGTGTTTGTTGTACATGTATATTTTGTGTATATCCGATACCTACAATTTTCACTCATTCTTCTCTTCTGTGCATGTCTCTATATCCCTGTCAGTGCCAGATTTCATAGTAAAAACTTGTAGGGAACTTTTGCTATGCTCTTGTTGGAGACATTTTATATGAGCTGGGTCTCATCGTGAGAGTACTGTAAACAAAATATATTCCTGCAGGTAATTTCTTACTTAGGAAGTGTGTTTTAGTTTTCATATTACAGTATATTTCTTTCCTTCAAGGTGTTTGTCGTAAGAGCAGATTACCTGAATAGGGATATACACCCACTTTTGGAAAATGGCAGTAAATTTCTGACCAAAGTTCAGTTAAGTTTGGCTGGATAAAGCTGCCAGGCCATGATAATAATGAAAACGCATTATATGTCAATTTGACATATTAATGGAACGTACATATCTACCACTGTAGGAATCTAATCAGTCAGTAGATAAATTTAGATAAGCTATGGTGTTCAAATTTCGTAAATTTCATATTAGATGAGAACTCTTTTTTTTTTTTTTATCACAATTTTTTTAGTTAGCAATTTTTAGAAGTGAACATTTTCATATAATTTTAGTATGCCTGCATTAATCTTGAAATTACTTAAACCAGTCATTTTTAAATAATAAGTTTTCTTTCATACATTTTGTACTTCAATATTTTGGACAATTGTACATTTTGTTCTTGTAGAAGTTTGGCATTTATCATCCTTTTAGTTTTATGCTTTATCACCCATGTCTTCAGAGAGCTAATGCAGTTTCATCTAATTGCATGCCCATGGAATGCATAGGAAGTGTCCTTGCCTAACCTTTACTCTCAACAAAATTAGAGGGCTTCATATAGCCAAATACAGTACTCTGGCTTTTTATAGCAGTTTAAGCATGTCATTATAGTCTTTACATTTCTTAAATTAAAAGTAAAAAGTTAATACAAATTATACATTTCAGGTATGGAATCTTAAACTCCATTTTCTTAACTGCAAAATCAAATTTGAATCTGTTAAAAAATGATCAATATTATGTACAGTAATTGAATCCCTGGAAACTTTCACTTGACAATTAGCAGAAGCTCTCTTACCATTACCACTTGATAATTAGCCCAGGTGCAGCTTGTAATGTAACTTGGCTACTCTGCACTCTTATGTCAGAGTTAGTTACCATTGTTTGATTGTAGACACGTTTTTCACAGACTTGAATTCTTGAATTAGCACTTGAATAATGGTAACTATAGTGCCAAATATGGTAGGAGAATCACTAGAGCTTAAAGTACAGTATGATCAGTCTCATGTACTAATGCTAAGAATTTCAGCCCAAGTTAATATGAATTTCTGCCATTAAAGAATTTGCATAATTACCTGTTTTAATGAGGGGAAGAAACTTGGATGTCAAGTAGTGACAATCATTTTTCATACGTGCACAAAGTACCCCATAGTTCAGTATATAGGTCGTCGTGTCATAACGCTGTGATCGGTGATGACTTGTAGACGAGACAGCAAGTTGGAAGTATCTAATGAGTGAATACAACTGTACTCTGTCATGTTGAAATAAAATATAAATCTTGAGGAACTACATTAGACAGTCACTTACAGTATAGGTCACTAATTATAATCTAGGGATATGGAGGCAGAGAGAGACACTTATCATCTTTAGAATATGTAATGTGTAGGCCTTAATAGTGGTTCACATTTTTTAGTATTGACAATACTACCAACAATGATTAATTGGATATAAATTTATATATTCATTGATCAGTAATCTGTTTTAGACAAAAATGGCTAAATATTCTTTCAATACATATCATTTGTATAGTATAAAATGTGGTATGTGTAAATAAATATTGTAGTGTAACATTGGGGAAGTGTTCTAAATTAATGCTTAAGGTCTGGATTTTAGAGTCTAGAATATCATGTCATGGTCAGTTTCTCTAGTTTTCTTTGACAACCTTGAGGTTAGCTAGAGTTGGTTCCAAGAATCAATGTTTCTGCAGCCCAATCTTTGACCAGGTCTTCACTATTAGCTTCTATCATAAATCTGCATAAGTAAATTCTGATGAAGGCTTGTATCTCTCCTTCCATACTGCACCTAAATATACAGTCAGAAACAACACTCCACGTACAGTGTCGGAGGCATGTAGTGCGCAACCATTGTATATAATGCTTTTTTTCTTTTAATTTTCATATATTGTATACTAAAGTGCAAATGATTTTATAGATATCTTTAGTTTCTAAAAACAGAATGGAGGTTGTGAATATTTTTTTATTATAATTATTATTATATCCTCAAGATGCCCTCTGTTTATTAGAATGTTAATACTGGAAAAATAAGTTCACACATTATACTAAAATAAATTAGACGTTTTAGATTTTGTAAGCTGTGAGATAAATATTTTATATATTTGTACTGTACCTTCATTTGACGATGAAAATCACAGCCTCAAGAGCTTTTACTCCCAGCTGGCTTGTGTTTAAGGAATCAACTTAAAAATGCTGAAAGATGAGTATTTCTCTAAAGAAATATATTCAACCAAATAATGTGATTGGTGCACTCAGCATGCCTTAAGAAATATGTCCATTGACAGTGTCACTGAAACACTAGATGCTGCACCAAATCATGTACAACTAAATATACAGTTATTACATGTCAGACAGAGCCTTGGGACATCAAACATGGTTCAGTAAATTTATTGCTGCAGTGTACTGTGGCGACTTCACCAAAATTTGCCTTTTGGCAGACTTGAACTGTAGACTTGTGGATTGAACTAGTCATGATATTTCTCACCAGTACATGATAATACTATTCTGAACTGATATTAATTTGAATTTGGAACTTGCTTTCTATTTAAATTACTGATCACTTGGATTTTGTTAATAAAAGATTACAGCAGCTATTGCTGATTAGGGCATGCATGTTAATATTTCCATTATCAATCGTTTCTTGCCTATTATATTTAGTTAATACTTTTCAGCCCTTTGCCATTGTTCATGCAAGATGAAAATCATATTAATGATGTACTGTGGATGAAGTTAATCTCCAGTCTACAAGAAAGTTTCCCTTTTGAAACCATATTGCCAAGTATTGTTCATTATCAATATATTTTGCCTATATTTTAAGTTATTAAATGCTGTATGTTTGGATATTGCCATGGAACACTGAATAATGTAGGCTGACCCTTCCTGTCCTTGAAGAGGCCTCTGAAGGAAGTTCTTCCGACTTGTTCAGTTTGTAATCTTTTTGAAAATTGTGTAATATTCTTACAATCTGTTGATAAAAGGAACAAGACAAGTTATTCCATTTTTTTAAGAGGGGGGGGGGAGCAAACTAATAGCCAACAGTGATTTTTGAAGAGGTGTAGAGTTTCACTTCCTTCAGCCTGCCAGCTTCCAATGACTAGCCTCGCATGTCTGAGGTGGCAAGACGCTAGTCCTCTCGTAGCAATAAAAACAGCTTGGCTTCTCTAAAATAAGTAGCCAATTTGTTTTCACTCCAATAAACTGAGTTCCACGAGTTGCTGGATTGTTTTAATGGTCTGTAAATTCTAGATTTTATGTGAAAATACAAAGTCTTTAATATATTATTGATATACAAATTTAGTTTTATTAACCTTATAAATACCCTAGTACCTTCATTACTGGTTATCTCATTGACAAGAGAAGCAATAATGTATTATCCACATTAGATTTTTAAATGTTTACTATTAACTATGATATAATAAATATTTTCAGTTGTCAATGAGGAAAACTTCCTTATTTTGTTTCTCACGTAGAAGAAATACTGTATGAGTACCACTTCACAATTTTCTTTGCTGCTCAAATAAAAATGGCCCATAGAACTTGTAAGCAGGAGATGGAAGAGCAGGGAAAACAAGTTTGCTCAGAAAACTTGAGCAAGGAACTGGAGATGAGGCAGAGAGGGGAAGTACAGAGCGGTGGCCCAACCACCATGGATTTGAACTTGGGTTCATGTCTGTAAGTCTGAGTGGAGCATTCTTGGCAGTACACACACGGCCCAGGCTCTCTGGTGAGTGGTGATAGTTGGTGGGGTCACTTCATTCTTTTATATTCTGGCTTCAGTCCTCTTTCTTTTGACTGCTTTCCTCAGGGTTGGGTCTTTGGTTATCTTGAACTTCTTGGTATTCTTGCATTTTTGTAGACATAGGTGGTGCTGTTGGTAGAGACTGTAGGTATGGTATCAAAGAGGAAGTTGTTAGGGGCTGTAGTTTAACCTTTGTTGAGGAGAGGGTGGTGTCCCTACTAAGACCTCTTCATCGGACAGTTCAGCCGAGTAGAAAGCAGAGGCGGTGTTCCTTGAAAGTTTAGTAGTGGGCTGTGGAGTGGGAGCTGTAGCTCCAGCAAGAGTAGAGGTTCAGTGGGCACACACTCAGTCCATGGAACGTTGGTAGTAGGTGATGCTGAAGGAGGCACAGCAGCAGGATGTGCAGCTGCAGGGACAGTGGGTGATATTGAAGCAGGTGTCATCGATGGTGAAGGCGTTGGCTCTGGGGCAGCAAGCACTGTCCCAGAACACTGATGATTAAGCCATTGGCAGTATACAGCAAGTTCAGTGTTGTAACAAATTACTTGTTTGACGCAGCAATACTTTCAGCGAGGACAGAAAAGAGCTGGTACAGTACCACCACTTGAAGTAGGTTGAGGCTGTACTGCCAATTGGGCAGTGGGCCCCCAATGAGAAGAGTGAAATATCTGGGAGCTGCAGCCATTGCCTGGTAGAGCAGGGAAAGCTTCCGATTGGTAGATGCTGAAGAGTTAGAGCTGGCACTGGTGAAAGCGGTGTTGCTGGTGGAAGAGGAAGGTTGCCCCGAGTCAGCCATTTTCTGTATTTCTTCCTGTATGCATGGGCAATGATGGAAAATAGCAATGTGGTCACCATTGCAGAGTAGTCAATATTGGAAATCAGCCTGGCAAATGTAGTGGTGGTCCTCTTGAGGTTATCTTGAGATGGTTTTAGGGCTTAGCGTCTCTGCGGCCCAGTCCTTGACCAGACCTTTTTGTTACACACCCCCAGGAAGCAGCCGGTAGCAGCTGTCTAACTCCCAAGTACCTATTTACTGCTAGGTAACAGGGGCATCAGGATGAATGAAACTCTGCCCATCTGTTTCTGCCTCCACCGGTGATCAAACCCAGAACCTCAAGACTATGAATCCGAAGCGCTGTCCATTCAGCCGTCAGGCCCCCTCAGTATCCTAGGCGGATATACTGCACTTGATGTGTTACGGGCATTTATTGTTGAAGTGCATGCACTTGAAGCACTGTTTTAGATCATAATAGCATTCCTTCTTTACCTGGGCTGGTGGAATCTTGACACCAAAGGAATTGAGCCCTTGAGGTACCCAGGTCCACTGCAACTACTGAGGTGAAGGTCAGTTTCATGGTTGAGTGGAGTCTGTCTTAACTGATGATCATGACGGTGGTTGGTATCATGTAGGGGTTTTCTGCTTCAATGCTAGTTACAATGTTGGTGATGGTGCAGAGTAAATCACGTCTGTTAAATATATGGTCGTCCAGGAAGGTAGCCCTCATTTTCTGAATGCATGATACCTGATGGCCAGGCCCATATGCCACACCCTTGATGGGTCACAGTGGCATTGGATGTTTTGTGGAGTGGCAGCAATGTCTAGCGGATTGGCAGAGCAGACACATCATGCTCCCGCTGATAGCTGAGTGCAGAATCCATTTTCTATCATATTTTCGTGATCCTACCTTGTGGTTACGTGACACCAATTCACTTGTTCTCGTAGCCTGTTTAATTGAACGAGCCCAGAAATCCAATGATTTCAGGGCTCAACGTTCCTGCAACCCGGTCCTCGACCAGGCCCACTGGTTGCTGGACTGGTCAACCAGGCTTTTGGAGGTGTTTATCAAGTTCTCTCTTGAACACTGTGAGGGGTTGGCCAGTTATACCCCTTATGTGTAATAAAAGCATGTTGAACAGTCTTGGGCCTCTAATGTTGATAGTTTTCTCTGTGTAGCTATTGTACCTCTGCTTTTCAATGGGGGTATTCTGGACATCCTGCCATGCCTTCTAGTCTCGTGTAGTGTTATTTCTGTGTGCAGGTTTAGGACCAGACCCTCTAATATTTTCCACGTGTAAATTATCTCTCTCTCCTGCCTGCACTCAAGAGAATGCAGACTTAGGCATTTTAGTCGATCCCAATAGTTTAGATGTATTACGGAATGCATTTGCAGTCCCCGTGGTGAAGTGGTAACACACTCGTCTGGCGTTTCGCGAGTGCTTTGGCCTGGGTTCGTATTCTGGTTAGGGAGGATTTACTGGGCACCAATCCTTAACTGTAGCCTCTGTTCACACAGCAATGAATGGGTATCTGGTTGTTAAATGATTTGGCAGGTTATATTCTGGGGAAATATTAGAATTAACCACTGGACTGCGCAAATACTCGTGGCGGAAAAAGCGCAGGCCGAGAAAACATGAATTTAAGATTTTGTACCATTCAAAATGCACACGCGTGGTAGGTTGGGTATGAAATGGACTCCTGGGACCTCCAGTGAGAGGCGGCCAGAATGCCCTAGGGATGCTGGCTGGCTCGGTTCAGTGAGCAACCATGCATGGTGCACACACTTCTGGCTCCCAATCCCGTTGGATGTAGTGTTGAAAGATCATTCTCTGTCGGTGAAATTCAGACCATATTGTTTAAAGAACATAAAGGTCATGATATTCATGAAGCTAGGCACAATATGGACCTAACACAAGTGTCGGATACAAGTGATACAGCACCGATGAGGACAATACAGCGCGTGTACCCAGTAGTAGTTGAGCATGACCCATGCCCACCCCATGTCATTATCAATTTTTATACAAGATACTATAGATGAATTGTTTTCTGGGTTCAGTAATGATGCTTCTAATACAAGTAGCTAGGTAAGCAGTGTTAGTGGCTTCCATGGTGGTGTTTATTGCCAGTAGTGGTGGTGGCAATACAAGCAGCACGGGTGGATTTGCGAGGGAGGATTGTGATAATTTTGTAACACAAACCACAATTTGGCGATTCTGATGTTGGTGTTACACCCACTTTCCCATATACAGGTGAAGATATGAATGATACTAGGTCAAATATGAGATACCTGGACAGACTTGTCATCGAGCTTTTCTTAGATATTTTCAAGAAAACCTGGATCTTTTCAATCCTACCTTACAAAGCGCTCTTTTCAAAAGTACCTTACACTTCACAAGTTTTGCTACATACCACCAACAGGTACTAACTGCCATGGGTGTATGTGAATGCGTTGTTTGCAAGCACACAATGAAAAAACAGGAAGCAAAAATCTGTTTGTACCTGGTACATTGAGTGCAAAGTTGTGCTGTGTATCATGGACTGCTGCTTTGATTATCACATCGCTTCCGATTATCACTCTGAGTCAAGGGTGCCGAGGCCGACTTGACTGTGGGAGTAGTTTACAGAATTACTAACACTGATGTTGCTGAATTCAACTCTAACCTTAGAAATCTAATACTAACAAACTTAACAAAAAACAACTAAAAATTTTAAGGGATTTTAATATTGAAATCTGTGAGCTTGATAACCCTCAAGTTGCTAGTTTCCTCAACTGTCTGAATTCCTGCTTACTCATACCCTTAATCACTAAACCTGTGGTTTAGTGGTTTAGTGATAAACCTGCGGATCAGCCTGGGCTGTGGTAGGTATGTGGCCCTGCGGGCTGCTCCAAGCAACAGCCTGGTGGACCAGACTCACAAGTCGAGCCTGGCCTCGGGCCGGGCTTAGGGAGTAGAAGAACTCCCAGAACTCCATTAACCAGGTATCAACCAGGTACTAGAATTACCAGTAAGTCTGCCTCTACTCTTGACCACATCTGGACTAACATAACCACTCCACTTCAGGGATAATCACTGATAGGACCACAGTCCATTACCCCACATTTCTTCTAACCAACATTTATAAACCACCTATAGATGCAATGAAGATAAGCTTTGGGCACAATTTAACTTTTATAAGCAAAGTTATTGATGAAGCTGCTATTATCAACTGGGAGACTGAATTAGGTAACATAGCGAACATCAACCTATCAGTGCAAACTATTTCTTCAGAAAACCTGAGCCTCTATCATACTCCACTGTCCAATGCTAATAAAACAAGTCACAACAAAAAGGTTAAACAATCCGTGGCTTACTAAGGGTATACTTAAATCTCTTAATAAAAACATGACCATGAGAAGAAGTATAGGTTTGGGGGGTTTCTCCAAAGAAATTTCAAGCAGATACTCATCAATGCTGTCCAACATAATTAGAGCCAAAATAATATACTATGAAAATAAATCTGCCCAAATTAAGGGCAACATTAGGAAATACTTCTATCCAATGATGATGATGTGCTTTCTGCCTGTGACACTGCCATTAAATTCAATAGTTTCTTCTCATCCACTGGTACATCCCTTGCAAATGATATCCCATTTTCCCTTACTAGTGTTAAGGACTACCTTACAGGAAACTGTCCAGTCTCTCTGTGCCTAACTCCTGCTAATTCCACTGATGTTACCAAGATAATCCTTTCTCTTAAAACAGGCAAGTGCCCTTGCTGAGATACCAACTGTAACTTACAAAAAACCCTTAGGGTGTACTCCCTTACTAAAGCCAAGGGTGTATGTGAGTGCGTTGCTTACAAGCACACAGAACGATGAAACAGGAAGCAAAAATTTGTTTGTACCTGCTGCATCGAGTGCGAAGTCCAGCTGTGAACCATAGACTGCTGCTTTGATTATCACATGCGTCCAAAGTACTGAGTGTATTCACCTAGAGTGTAGGCGAATACACCTTCTTTCACAGGGTGAAAGAAACTCTGCCCATTTGTTTCCAACATCGCCGGGCCAATCCCTGGGGCCATAGGATTACGAGTTCCCACGTGCTATCCACTCAGTCACCATCCCCCCTCCCTCCCTGGTGGCTTGCCATCCATGGGCATGTGCAGCCTCTGGTCGCAGGTTGCAGCGAGTTGTCTCGACTTCAAGTTAGGAGCGAGTGGCGGCCGCCTGCTGGGTATTGATTGTTGCCGCCGGAGGCGACTAGTTTATTGTGAACCCCATACTCATCTTGTGAGAAGTAGCGCAAAAAGCATTACAGAGGGCACACAAGGTCTTTATGTAATAATCTTCCGCCGAGGTCTGATAAACAAGTTCATCTATCCTTCACACCTTATAATACCTCCTAGGCTAAGTCCCTCTTTTATTCCTTTATCTTCGGTTAGGAAGATAAAGGAAAAACCAAAAGTTTTTTTGGGGGGTTATTCTTCCTCGGGGTTATTAAAGGAATAACCCCGAGGAAGCACCACAACCCAGGGGATCAGAAAAAGACATGGCCGCTGTGATTATGCAATCTGGGCAGAACCATATGCCCCAACTAGCAACAACCACACCCTACCCAGGGTCAAATGAAAATACCGAGATCTAAGCTGACACCAAGGGCGAGACAGAAAGCCAAGCAGCTGCTACCTCTACGCTAGAGGTAACAGCTATGGGAATGGGAACCCAAAGAACCTAGAGAAGAGAACTCTGAGCCCCAAGGGGTGTACTCACAGGATGCTTAGGGAAGGAAGCCCTAAGCGCCTGTAACCCTTGGTACTGAAGGGGGGTGGGGATGGGTCGGCACAAATGAGCAGCGTGCGGTGTGATGATGTGTTGCTTGTTAGCTTGATTTCCTTGGGGGAGATTCTAGCCTCTGTTCGCTCTTGGGTTGCAATTTTTCTACCAGGAGGGCTCTGTTTTGAAGCACCTCTCTTTCTGGGTGCTCAACACTAGTCGATGGCAGACATGTTTTCATATATGAGAGTTTCATACGCCATTGCTCCCTGCGTCTCTCTGAGGGGACCATGTTCTGGCTAGTGGTCCCTGGTAGTTATGACAACTCCATATGACTGAAGCCCCATATTAATATTAGCTAATATCAGTTCAATAGCTCCAGGGAGCTGACAGGGCTTCCCCACAGAAAATAAAGCTATAACCAAACTTAAATATTCCTAGGCCTAGTATAGCACATATATGTACAATGGGGCCTCGATTTACAATGGTAATCAGTTCCCAGAGATGTATCGTAAGTCAAAATATCATAAGTCGAAGTGATTTTTCCCGTAAGAAATAAAGGGAATTGGATTAATCCGTTCCACACACCCCAAAAATATTAACTTAAAAATACATTTTATATTGAATAAAAAAAATTTCTCTAACTACAATACAGTACATATGTTTATCTTACCTTTATGGAGGACTCTTGATGCATATGGAAGATGGTGAGGAAGGGGGAGGAGGAGAGGTGTTACTATTTGGAAGTGGAGTCCCCTTCCATTATAACATCAGGCAGTGATGACTTCTCTGGGGTACTCTCTCCCTACATTTTGCCTGCATACCACTAGGACCTGGTTGTGATTCACTGCTTGTTTCTCTCACTAAAAGCCTTTCCATAGATTTTTGTTTTTCCATGCGTTTTAATTTTTGTCTGTAGTGAGGCATCACTGTCATTAAAAAGGTTAAGGCAACGGCCTACTGCACCGTGATTTGGGCGAGTCATTTCAGCAAAAGTTTGCAATTCTTCCCATGCTGCTCACATTTTCTTAATTAATGAGGAAGGGACATTCTGTACTATCTCCTCCTCTCCCTGAAGAAATTTCCTCAGCTGTCTCTTGTTGCTGCTCCTTATGAAGTTCTTCGGTGGTCAGTTCTTCGCCGTGTTCCTCCACCAGCTCGCAACACACAATACTCTACAAAAACTAACAAAGTGATGAGAATGAGAAAGTGTGGTTGTTAAGATGAGATCTTTCAATTGAAGACAGAGAGCTGAAACTAAACCTCGTAGAGGCAAAACATCTAAATCAGAGCAGAAACGAAAAAGAAATCAATTCTTTTTTCTACAAAGTGATAGGGGTAGGCAGGCCAGTAAAATGGTACAAAAAGGCAAACTACCAAAATTGCTAGAGAGAGGGGTAGTGAAGAATAAGGAGAGGAGGAACATGTTCCTGAAAATAGTATGCACCAATGTAGATGGAGTGAGATTGAAGACACTGGAGTTAAATGATGTAATACAGCTGCAGACACCAAAGATTGTTGCACTCATGGAGACAAAACTTGAAGATGTTATTTTAAATGAGATCATATTCCCAAGGGGCTACTCAATTTGGAGACGGGACAGAAAAATTATGAAAGGCAGTGGTGTTGCTGTGCTGGTGAAAGAACACCCAAAGGTGAACGAAATAATGATTGCCAATCCACGAGAAGTTGACATAATAGCACTGGAGATCTGCCATGAGGATGATAAACTAATGACCATAAATGCATATAGTCCACCGCCAAGCAAAACATGGACAAAGGAGGAGCTAGATAGTAAACAAGAGGGTCTTGTAACAATAATGAGAGAGATTATAGCAAGAGCAGATAAAGATAGATCAAGACTGTTGATAGTCGGCAACTTCAACTTGAAGTCCATAGACTGGGAAGCATATGAAGCTAGAACAGAGGATTTTTGGACCTGTATATTTGTAGACCTCATCCTGGAAACATTCTTGTATCAATATGTTAAACAAGCTACGAGGATGAGGAAAGGGGACATTCCCTCCATGCTAGATTTGACATTTACCAGGAAGGAGGAAGAGATATTTGACATTCAGTACCTTCCTCCCTTGGGTAAAAGTGACCATGTCTTTTTGGGAATAAAGTATGCAATGCGTTATAATCTGGAAAAAAATAAGGAGGTTGAAGCAGTTGAAAAACCTGACTTCAGGAGAGGACATTATAGTGACCTTAGAATTTTTTTAGCGAGTATAATTGGACAGACTTGTTGCTAGGCAAGGAAGTAAATGAGATGTATGTCAAGTTTTGTGAAATATATGATAAAGGCACAAACAATTTTTATACCAAAGCCAAAATGCAGAACTAGGAAACAGGATTAGTTCAACAGAAATTGCGAGAGGACCAGAGATCACAAGACATAATGGAATCAATATAGGAAAAGGTCAAACCCACAAACATACCAGCGATACAAAGATGTGAGAAACAACTACACAGCAGTGAGGAGAGAGGCAGAAAGAAATGTTGAAAAAGGGATTGCAGACAAATGTAAAACAGAACCAGGTCTATTCTATAAATTCATAAACAACAAATTGCAGGTAAAGGATAATATTCAGACGTTGAAAATGGGAAATAGATTCACGGAAAAGGAAATGTGCGAAACATTTAAACCTTAAAAATTAAACATTAAAATTAAACGAAAAGTTCCAAAGTGTGTTTGTACAAAATGAAATCTTCAGGGAACCAGACACAATAAGAATTCCAGAGAACAACATAGAGCACACAGAGGTGTCTAAGAGACAAGTGGAAAAAATGTTCAAGGAGCTAAGTAAGAACAAAGCAGTTGCTCCAGATGAAGTTTCACCATGGGTTCTGAGAGAATGTGCACCTGAGCTTAGCATTCCACTTCAACTGATTTTTCAGGCATCCCTGTGTACAGGAGTTGTAGCTGATGTGAAGAAAAAGGCTAACATAGTTCCAATCTACAAAAGGGGCAACAGGGAAGACCTCCTCAATTATAGACCTGTATCATTGACAAGTGTAATAGTCAAAATATTGGAAAAATAATTAAAACTAAATGGGTAGAACACCTGGAGAAAAACTATATAATATCAGACAGACAGTATGATTTTCGATCTGGAAGATCCTGTGTAACGAACTTACTCAGTTTCTATGATCGAGCCACAGAGATTTTACAGGAAAGAGATGGTTGGGTTGACTGCACCTATCTGGACCTAAAAAAAGGCTTTTGACAGAGTTCCACATAAGAGGTTGTTCTGGAATCTGGAACATATTGGAGGGGTGACAGGTAAGCTTCTACAATGGATGAAAAATTTCCTAACTGACAGAAAAATGAGGGCCGTAATCAGAGGCAATGTATCTGGAGAAATGTCATGAGTGGAGTACCACAGGGTTCAGTTCTTGCACCGGTAATGTTCATTGTCTACATAAACGATCTACCAGTTGGAATACAAAATTATATGAACATGTTTGCTGATGATGCTAAGATAATAGGGAAGATAAGAAACCTAGATGATTGTTATGCCCTTCAAGAAGACCTGGACAAAATAAGTACAGTATATGGAGCAACACTTGGCAAATGGAACTTAATGTGAATAAATGCCATGTTATGGAATGTGGAATTGGAGAACATAGACCCCACACAATCTATAAATTATGCAAGAAATCTTCAAAGAATTCTGACAAAGATAAGGGATCTAGGGGTGGTTCTAGATAGAAAACTGTCACCTGAGGACCACATTAAGAACATTGTATGAGGAGCCTATGCTAAACTTTCTAACTTCAGAATTGCTTTTAAATTCATGGATGGAGAAATATTAAAGAAATTGTTCACGACTTGTTAGATCAAAGCTGGAATATGCAGTGGTTGTATGGTGCCCATATCTTAAAAGGCACATCAACAAACTGAAAAGGTGCAACGACATGCCACCAAGTGGCTCCCAGAACTGAAGGGCAAGAGCTACGAGGAGAGGTTAGAGGCATTAAATATGCAAAAACTAGAAGATAGAAGAAAAAGAGTCGATATGATCACTACATACAAAACAATAACAGGAATCGATAAAATTGATAGGGAAGAATTCCCGAGATCCGAATCTTCAAGAACAAGAGGTTATAGATTTAAACTAACGAAACAAAGCTGCCGTAGGAATATAAGAAAATTCACTGTTGCAAACAGTGGTAGATGGTTGAAACAAGTTAGGTAAGAAGGTGGTGGAGGCCAAAACTGTCAGTAGTTTCTAAGCAGAGTGCTGGGTTGACAGGACACCACGAGCGTAGCTCTCATCCTGTAACTATACTTAGGTAATTACTCAGAATACTATGAATGCCACTTCTTTTTCTAAATTTCTCAAACCATCCCCTGCTCGCCTTAAAACTCTTTCGCATTTGCATCACTCGTTCCAGGGATTTTCTTTAAAAGGTCTTCATGCAATTTCCTTGCTTTTTCACAAACGATGGCCTCTGAAATGCTATTACCAGCCAACTCCTTGTTGTGTATCCAAATTAATAATAACTGTTCAACATCCTCAAGTGTTTGTGTTCTATGTTCATGATTATTGATATGCCTTTTGCTACTGTAGCACTCATAATGTCCTTTTTCTTAGCAAGTATGGTGGATATTGTTGACTGAGATTTGTTGTACTGCCTAGCTAGTTCAACAACCCCACACACCATCTTCATATTTACAAATGATCTATGGTCTATGATCTATGGTCATCCTTACATGGGTTTTCACATGTTGAACCTTACCATTGACTTTCTTGGGACCCATGGCATGATATATAATAATCAGTTTAATGTTCAAAAATAAAAAAATCACCACAAAAATGGAATTTCTTATAGGCGTGATTGTCACCAAGTGGGCGGGATTGTCTAGTAAACTGAGGCAGGTCGGACCGTGTGATTGGGAACCACATGCTCGGTCGACCCAAATGTGTACCAACAGATATCACTAGTCGATGACACTATCGTAAGTCGAGTCGCATTTTTCTATCAAATTTACATCGTAACTCAAAATTATCATAAGTCGGGGCAATCGTAAGTCGAGGTGCCACTGCACTATATTAGGTCTCAGATAGTGTGCTTTAGGCCTAGGAAGGATAAGATAGGTTAAGTTTCCTTTGCAACATCAGTACAAAAACTTTTCAGCTTGTATAAATTTAATAGTACCCATTTCTACTTTCTAATTGCCTTTTACGTCAATATATATGTACATGGTCTTCACCGTTATTATAAATACTACCTAAACAGAAAGACGGACTGACTTTTAGCATGCTTGTTCCATTATATTTTAACACCATATGGGGTTTCATGAAGCGATCTCAAAACTATATTGATGACTTCTTTGCAAGTGTGTATTCAAGTTGCATGTTGACTCGCTAGAGATAAAAGTATAAGGTGCCCTTGGAGAAAAGATGGATGCTACACCAACACATCTGACTCAAACACAAACTTCACAACAACCTCTGCCTCAGTTGGCTCATTATAGTAAATGCTTTTGAATAAGAGAAAAACATTCATTATATAATTGCAAAGCAAACTTATTGAAATCACCAGAAGGAAGATTTTGCATTAATAAAAGACTTAAATGCAAATATGAGTACTGTATACTGTACACTATATACAGTATGTTAAATGAGAATACTATATACAGTAATTTGTATGCAGACTGAGTGCAGTATGTATATTGAATAAACAGAGTGCAGAATCTTTCACTACAGTATGTGGCCACCCCCCCCCCCCTTAATAATGAGCCATCACAAGGAATAAAGCAGCAAGGATATGGATACATAGATATATATACACATCAACTAATATATACTTTATACAGGAGAAATTCTTACATAAATGCAAAATTCATAATTGTCTGTAACAAAAAGTCCTGAGAAAGGAGGCCAGGCTCATTGCACAATTAATTTAGCAGCCAAGAAAAAAACTTCAAAATACATTACAGTACAATTTAAGAGAGTGAGCGTATTTGAGATTCAATACAGTTTTTGGTACACTTGGAATGTTGGAAACTTACTGATACGACAACAGTTTCTCACCATATATGTCCATGGCAATATGTTGCATCACAACTACTCTGTGCTGGCATCCCTAGGCTGTGTAGTCACATATTTTAGGGAATTTTTACAATTGTAGCAAAGTTTAACTTCGCTTGCTGGAGGCACTGTGATGGGGGACGGAGTTAGAGGAAAGTCTTAAATACTCAAGTAAATGGAATAACTGAATTAGGGATGATTTTAATTTATATTTTCAAGCTAAATATTTATAATAAAACTTTACTGTTTTTGTATTTGTCCTTGTCTTTAGGACATAACAAATGTGAGTTAGAAAAAAATTTAAATTTGACATACATTACACAATCTTTATGTCTGTCAAGATTGTAAACTATAAATGGCATAACTTGAGATTTCTTATACTGTATGTTAGAGCATATAGCAATGAAATACTAAGAATCAGATTTATTCATAAGTGAAAGTAAATTGACAACTGTAACTACATTTAAAAGGTGTGCAAAATAGGACTTAATATTATTCAATAAGCATTGGTGAGGCTGTTAAGTTTTTTTTAAATTATACAGATAATCAAAATTGGCAGATAAGGGTGATAATGGTAAATTAGCATTAGCTAAAGAATAACAAATAAATCAGAGAGATATTATAATAAAATGGCATTAAACATATGAAACTAAACCAATACTGTATCTGAAGATTATCATAACCAATGCAACAGAGAAACAATGAGGTGTACTGGACACTTTTATCTTGAAGAATGGAGAACAATCACACAACACCATAGATACACTCGCCTACACAGGCAGACACAGGCCGTCATCTGTGAAGGATGTCTTCAGTTTACTGACTGGCTCCTAAACCAACATAAAAACTAATAGGGATACAAATATTTCTGGATATAGAACTTCTGAAGCTCCCACAGAGAAGATTGTACAATTAAGACATTTCTGAATGAAAAGGAGTCTTAAGAGTGTACTCTGGAGTAATAACAAAATGTGCACTGCACGCATATTATTGATAAATCAAACAAAAGTATTTTTGTCACAGGATTCCTTGTAAGGAAATAAATAAGTATAAAGATTTAAGATCATTAAAACTTGTTAGGCAGCCTGTATCAATATTTATAACGAATATAAATAAAACATTACCATAGAAGGGTTGTGATTTGTGAATTATATTTCTTATCATTAAACAATATAACTTTCCAAACAGCACTTTTACAAGTATATTTGAATAGTATTCAATTTTTTTAAGCAAAAATATATAAACTGACATTTATGAACTCAAAAGAAAATTACCAATTAAGAAGTACAGATACTACACATGAAAATGAACAAGGCATGAGGAATACTAGTTGTGGCGTACCTACTGCATGGTTGAGAAATGTCCGAGCCTGTAGCATGATCAGTCAGCAGGATGGCCAACAGCCCAACAGGTAGTAAATTAATTGGCGGTAAGGAATTAAGGATAACCATTCAGTACACTCAGTATTTACATATCATTCTTTAAATTTCTAATTTGATCATTTTTTGTATCAGTACACTCAGTATTTACATGTCATTCTTTAAATTCCTACTTTGATCATTTTTTTGTATTTTTATGGAATATGTACATAAATGGTCTGTTCTACAAGAACACCTTAAACTTAGGAAGTATTCAGGTCTATAAGCAATGGTTATATTTAAGTAATGTAACTAAAAATAGAACTTATTTATTGCAATGTATGTTACCCATATCTTTACTTTCATCATCTCTTTTAAAAAAGCCAAGCCTTATATTTGGTGCTGCTAATGTTTGCTAAAAGTGTGTAAACAGCACCTAAATATTTAAAGCTTCAACAAAAACATTAAATTGAAATTACACAGATAACTATTGAGGTTTCTTTCCAGCTTCCTCAATTAAAGTAGCAATCTTCTGTCTAGTGCGCTTGCTGATGTGTGTCATTGTAGCCACAAGGGCAGTCAGTTGGCGAGGAGAATAGTCGCCACGGTTCTGTTGCACCCACTCTTCAACAGCTCCTTCGGGAAGATAATAGGCTTTGATGTATGTCTCAACAAGATGTCGGTCAGGCAGTGGTCGGACTGCAGTCAGGCACTCTAGTTTCATGAGAAATTGCTGTGGATAAGGAAAATATATATATATGTTTTGTATAGGGTACCACCTCTGGTGCACATGTAGTGACCCATAGCCTCGGAGAAGAAAATGAAGAGTACTCAGAGAAGACCTTGTGGATCCTCACTGAACACTTTGATATTTTCTTCTCCTACCACCCCTTTTGTATTAATAATTAGTTTGTCTTGAAACTTAATTTCAAATTAAATTAAATTTCAAAGAAGAAGAAGAAGAAGAATGGATTGAGAGTCTGGGAAACTTCCTTAAGAGTCTGGGAAATTTTAATAAATTAATTAGGAGAGAGACTGCCATTTAAATGGCAACAGTGTAATTATCGATACAGTGGTAATGATTATTATTATATAATGAGTTTAAAAAACTGATTTTGTTCTTTAAAACTGGAACAAGTCCTTGCATATATATATTTCATAGAATGAATTTGAGACACTGGCCTAGAAGAAAAATTTATTTTCTGTAACACATTCAATTTCTAACCCTTGTGTGTGTCAAACAGGGATGATCGAAGCATGGCTGACCACAATGCACGAGTCAAACAAATATGATTTAGAGTACCATTTAAGATTCCTGTACATAAACAGGGCTCATGGTTGCTTCCTCAGGTCTCGAGTAAACAG
This sequence comes from Procambarus clarkii, assembly GCF_040958095.1. Taxonomy (NCBI): domain Eukaryota; kingdom Metazoa; phylum Arthropoda; class Malacostraca; order Decapoda; family Cambaridae; genus Procambarus; species Procambarus clarkii. The sequence goes on from NC_091156.1 coordinate 20,791,764, forward strand.
ACGCCATTTTGGAAAAAAATTAAAAAAATCATGGGCCTGTGAGGGCCTCATTATTGGGAAGGCAACCATAAGACTGCACCACTGTAAAGCTTGTGGCCACAGCATCACTTAATATGGAGAAAATAAATATTTGACATTATTTTGCATTGATGGTGTCATAAAAGATCCTAACTGAGACAAAGACTATGACCAAGGTTCAGATATCAGATACCACAATGCTGGTTACAATGTTTACAGCAGGAGGCAGACATTCACAACACACACACCTGGTTTTGTTCCTGCAAACATCATGAAATGTGATTTCATGTTCCTTTAAAAAACATACGTGTGGAAAATTATTCATATTCATGATTTAGTGATAGGAATCTGATGATAATAGCAGTGTTGAGGCTAAACTAGCAATGTATAGTATATTGAGGCATTTTGCTGCATCAGGTGCTGTCAGGTGCTGTCATGTTTCTTATGTGGTGTATAAAAAATATAGATATATATGACATGTGTATATAGTGCAATAACAGCAAAAATCCAGCATAGAATATAATAAAACACCATTTTCTGGGTAGAGCTCCAGAGGCTTCCTGGAGGTAGTGGTCTGATATTAGCTAATATTAGTACAAAGTTTCAGTCATATGGAGTTGTCTTGCCTACTGAGGATCACTAGCCACAACATGTCCTCTCAGAGAGGTGCAGGGAGCAATGGCCTACGAAACTCTTATGTGTGAAAGTATTTATATCAGCCATCAACCAGGGTTGAGCACCCAGAAAGGTAGGCACTTCAATATAGACCCCTCCTGGTAAAAAATTGCAACCCGAGACATGAAAAGAGGCTAGAAACTGCCCCAAAGAAAAACAAGCTAACAAGCAACATGTTACCACACTGTGCGCCGCTCGTTGGCGCCGACTCCTCCCCCCCACTGGAAGAGGGAGAGGGGGATCCCAGCCCACCGAACTGGGAGCAAGACTGTCAGTTTGTAAGCTGAAAAATGGAAACAAAACCTGCCGTCTGGAGTGAGGAAGGGTACTGGGATGAAGAAGAGTGCCAGGAAGCCTCAGGGGCTCTACTTAGAAAATGCATTTCATTATATTCAACGCTGGTTTTCTATGGGGGAGCCCCATCGGCTCCCTGGAGCTAACTACCCAAAGTGCAGGAAAATGAGGACTTACTCGGGAGGTGGCTGCACAGCACCACTCATAACTAAGACAAGACAACTGGCTGCAACCACCGACCCAAAGCAACACAAGACTGCTGAGGGCCCAGCACACGGACAAGACATTAGGCAGCCAGGACCCTGTTCAAACTCCAAAACCCCCGTGCCCAAATGTCCGCCCAAGACATATTGCCAAACACAGCAGCCAAAGCTGCTTACTTACGAACATCAGGGGCACAAGGGTAGATCACAGGCTGGCTAGTCTTGATAACCCTGCAGACAACCTGAGAGATCTGAGCCCTAGAACAGAGAACAAGAGAAACCGGGTCAACCCAAAGCGCGTCCTAGGACACAGAAACCAAGGCGCTCAGGTAACGGTGGAAAGCTGCCTGCAGAAAATGCACTACCATAGTGCACTACCGTTGCTGCAGACAGCAACGGTCAAAAAGAGGACAAAAATCTAAGAGTCAGGGCCCCAAGCAGATTCCAAAGAGTTGATTAGCACCACCTGCTGGCATGGAAGGCGTGAAGCAAAGAACATATACACCGCTTTCCTCAGAATTGGTGCAAAAACTTCAACAAGGCAGCCAACGCATGAGCCGCCGAGGCAAGCGCACCAAACGCAGGCCCGGAACCTAGCTCCTCCACATCCTCCTTGAGCCAGTCCGAAGACAGCTCCAGCAGGAAAAAGAAGCACAAGACTAAAGCCAAATGCCTACGGGCGTGCAAATCCTCAGCCACCAGGGGATGCCAAAAGGCAGGGAACCTGCACATAAAGCTGCACCTGACCGATATCATGAGGAAGCACAGGCGCGAATAAGCATGCATCGAGGTGCTCAAACTCACCCCCGCCCCCAGGTAAACCTGAATGACTGTAGTAAAGTGGGGCCCTCGACTTACGAATTTAAATCCGTTCCCAGAGATGGGTTGTAAGTCAAAAATTCGTAAGTCGAAACGAATTTTCCCACAAGAAATAATGTAAATTGAATTAATCTGCTCCACACCCCTAAAAATATTAATTTAAAAATACATTTTATACCAAATAACACTCATTTTGTACTAGCTACATTACAGTACTGTATGTATATTTTACCTTGAAAGAGGACTCATTGTTGGCATATGGAAGATGGTGAAGAGGAGGGGAGGAGAAGAGGTGTTGTTTGGGAGGAGGAGTCCGCTTCCATTATAACATCAGGCAGTGATGACTTTTCTGGGGTACTCTCTCTCCTACATTTTGCCTGTATACCACTAAGACCTGCTTGTGGCTCGCTGCTTGTTTTCTCACTAAAAACCTATCTTGCGACACTTGTTCTTCCCTACGTTATAACACTTATCTGAATTGAGACATCACATTGTCATTAAAAAGTTTAACACAACAGGCTGCTACAGCTTGATTTGGGTGACATTTTTCAGCAAAACTTTGCAGTTCTTCCCATACTGCACACATTTTCTTAATAAATGAGGAAGGAACATCCTCTTCATCAACAACCCTCATACCATTTTCATGTTTACGAATTATCTCTGGTTTTTCCTCTATGGTCATCCTCACATGTGTTTTCTTAGGGTGCACCTTACCACTGACTTTCTTGGGATCCATGGCATGATATATAATAATTACTTTTATGTTAAAAAAACAAAAATAATTAAATTACAAAAATAATGAAATAACATTCTAAGAGCTGAACCCTCGGGATGTGTACACTCACGGGGACCTAGCAGGGGAAACCACTGGAAGAAGGAAGAGAACTCGACACAAAGGGGAAAAGAACCAAAGGCAGAGCCCCCACCAGGTAGACAAACAAAAAGAAAAAGAAAACCCTGCAAGAGTACAGCGTACCCAGGCGGAACAGAGCCGGCCGCTATGATTGGTGAAAACTAGCTGCGCAGTACCCTGCACCCCGCCAGTGCAAACTGCCTCTTACCCTAAGGTGATCAAGGGAGACAGGAACCCCCTATCACACAAAGGGCGGCCGAAAACCGAGCAGCAAACGGCCTAGCAGAAGCAGGACCCAAGGAACTTGTGGAAGGTAACCCTAGGCGCATGCAGCCCGAGTACTGGAGACTCACTCCCGGCTCACGCACCACCTAGAAGACTCGCACTCTAGGCACAGTACTGAAACAATCACTGGAGCCGGAGCACACAACCGGTGCCACTAGCATCAGCCGAAGAACTGGGGTGTGGATCGCCGGGGCGGTAGGTCTGGGGCTCCCCCTTCTCCCCCTCCCGGGGAGGGGGGGCTGCACAGACAGCGGCGCAACGACGAATGACGTCATACTAGTTTGCTCGTTTTTGTTTGGGGAGTTCTATCTACTCGTTCGGCTTTTGGTTGCAATTTTCACCAGAATAGGGGTGTGTTTTGGGACGCATACCTTTCTGGGTGCCTAACCCGGTCGATGGCAGACATAGAATGCTTCCAACCACACGGGGGTTTCTATAGGCCATTGCTCCCCTTGCCTCTCTGAGGGGGCCAGGTTCTGGCTTGTGGTCCCTGGTAGGCCCATAAGAACTCCGTACACATGACTGATGCAAAAGTCTGACATTAGCATATCAGCCTGGTAAGCTCCGGGAAGCCGTAGGGGCTCTCCCCAGAAAGGAGTTTCATTACATTAAACGCTGGTTTTCTGAGGGAAGCTACGACTCCCTGGAGCTACTTCACCAAAGACAATATAAAGAAGAGGACTTATCCGGGAGGCGGTCGGTGCTCTACACCCCAACTCGAAGTCAAGACAGGCTGCAGACACCGACCCAAAGAGACAAAGACCCGACTAGGCCCAGGAATGCTAACGAGGTAGGATGCAGCCAGGACCCTGTTCGACTGCCAAAAACCCCGCGCCAGAATGTCAGCTCAGGACATGTTACCAAAGATGGCAGCAAGAGCAGCAAACTTACGAACGTCATGGGCACGGGTATAAACCGCAGTCTGGCTAGACTAATAACCCTGCAGATGACCTGAGAGACCTGTACCCGTGAACAGGGAAGAAGGGAAACCGGATCAACCCAAAGCGTGTCTCTGGCCACAGAAGCCGTGGAGTGCAAATAACGGTGGAGGGCCACAACCGGACAACACATGATGCACCCTCCGCCTGATCAACCAAGCACCAAGGACCCCTCCGGAAATCGAGCACTCTATCCAAAGACCAAGGCGGTTCAGGCGACGCACGAGCTGGCTGGAGGTGAAACAACGCACGAGACAGCTTGCGAAATAGCGCAGAAGTAACATCTATACTGAAGGCAAGCTGAAGCGGCTCTGCCAGTGTTGCATGATACGAGGCGACAGTATTCGGCATATGATGACAGTTCTGGAGTAACCAAGAGAGAAAGGACAATACCACTCGAACCGAAAGCGAAGTACAATGACGAAGAGTCAAAAAGAACCGTAAGGACCGTCAGGAAACTTCATACAGCCGCCAAGACGAAGCCTGCAGATGGAAACACCATCAATGAGGCCACCGGATCACCATACAGATGGTGATAAACCATCAAAAACATCAAACGCGAAGACTCGAGGAGAAGAGCGAACCAGTTTCGCAACGGACCGGGCTGATCCGTTGCGGAGGGCTCTTTCGGGACTGATCCGAAAGAAGTGCGAAGCCGTAGAAAAACCTCCAGGTTCGGACACTAGGGCAAGCAGCACCTAAAACCACGGATGGGCCGGCCACCACTTGGCCAAAAGGACTACTCGCCCCTGGTAAGTCTCCAAGCAAGCCAGGACCTGGAGCAACAGCTGGACCGGGGAAAAGAGGTACAGGAACTCCCACCTTGACCAGTCCTGTCGACGATCGATCCCAACGGCCTCGAGGTCAGGGGAAGGGCGCCACATATACCGGAAGATGCCTCAACCAAGCCGATGCAAAGAGGTCCACCTCTGGACACCCGAACGTCTGGCAGAGCCAACTGAATGAGTAGGCATCAACCTTCCATTCCGTGGAGAGGGGAACGAACCGAGACAGGCCGTCCATCAGGACATTGGATACCCCCCCGGACATGAACCGCCAGGAGAGCTAAACCCCGAGAACTCAGCAGATGAGTCCCCTGAAGCGACCAGCCCCAAAGAGCCATGGACCGCATTGAACCCCCTTGTTTCAGGCAATGAACCACCGGGTAAAAGTCCGAATGAAGTCGGATTGCCAATCCGAGAGCGACCCGAATCCTTCAAAGTGCAAACCTTATCCCATCAGCCCAGGAACTGCAGAGTGAATTGCCGGCATGGGGGTCTGGGGCTCCCCCTTCCCCCCTCCCAGGGAGGGGGGGAGCTGCACAGACATGCGGCATGGCTCGTGTGATGTTATTCTTGTTTGCTCGTTTTCAGTTGGGGAGTTCTGTCCACTTGTCTATTTTCGTTTTTTTTTTAACCAGAATAGGGGTTTGTTTTGTGGTGCCTATTTTTCTGGGTCCCTGTCTCGGTCGATGGCAAATATAGAATGCTCCAAAATCCCATGTGCATTCTATGGGCCATTGTTCCTCGTGCCTCTCTGAGGGGGCCAGGTTCTGGCTCGTGGTCCCCGGTAGGCGTAAAACTCCACCCACATCAACTGACGCCAAAAGTTAGGACTATCCTTATCAGCCTGGATAACTCTGAGAAGCCTGTAGGAGCTCCCCCAGAAATTCTCTGTAAAATGATAAATTTCCTTTCCCTGAGCATGTACATGTAAAAAAATATCAAATTCTACTTACTTTGGCTGTGGGGACATGGACAAAGTGGTGCGTGACATCATCACGGGCTGTTCGCCCGTGTGTGAAGCTCCCAGAAGCAGTCGTGTGGGCCATTCAAGATTCGCAAGTTGCCACCAATATATTTACAGTTATTTTTTATATGTATTTTCAATGCTTTGTAATTAGTTTATTATCGTATATGATGCACATTTGTGTCCTTTACAATATGTATACAGTAGAACATTCATAATGTTCCAAAAAAGTGTGATACATGGTCACTAATGTGTCCACAACAAATGTTCACTGGTACAATATTACCTATTCAATATTCAATATTTTTACAATATGTACACTTTTACACAATATTTATAGTCACACACACTATATTACACACTCACTACTTCAGAAGTGAGTGAAAGTCAAAGAAGCAGTCCATGGTACACAGGGCAACGTCGCACTCAATGCACCAGGTACAAACAGATTTTTGCTTCCAGTTTCTTCGTTTGTATGCATGCAAATAATGCACTCAAATACACCCTTGGCTTTAGTACCTGTAGGTGGTATGTAACCAAGCATGTGAAGTGTAAGGTGGTCTTGAAAAGATCACATTGTAAGGTAGGATTGAAAAGATTCAGATATTCTGGAAGACATTCAGCTATTCTTGAAAAGATCACTTTGTAAGGTAGAATTGAAAAAATCCAGGTTTTCTTGGAAAGATCTAGGAAAAGCTCAATGACAAAATTCTTTCCTTGTATCTCATATTTGTCCTAGTATCCTTCATATCTTCATCTATATATGGAAAAATGAGTGAAACACCAACATCAGAATCATAATTGTGATTTGCGTTACAAAATTATCACAGTTGTCTCTCACGAATTCACCCGTGCTCCTTGTATTGCCGCCACCGCCACCACTGGCAATAAACACCACCATGGAAGTGGGTAACACTGTTCATCTATGCTGCTTGTATCAGAAGCATCATCATTGAACCCAGAAAACAATTCATCTATAGTATCTCTATAAAAATTGGATATGACATAGGTGGTCATGGGTGGCGCACAGCCACTACTGGATACACTCGCTGTATCATCCTCATCGGTGCTTTATCACTTGTATCCAACCCTTGTGTTAGGTCCTTATTGTGCCTAGCTTCATCAGCATCATGACCCTTATGTTCTACAAACAATAAGGTCAGAATTTCACCGACAGAGAGCGATCTTTCAACACCAAGTCGGACGGGGAATTGTGAACCAGAGGAGCATGCACCACCCATAGTTGCTCACTGGGAACTGAGACAGCCAGCAGCCCTAGGGCATTCTGGGAATTTTTTTCAAGATGGCTGCCTCTCACTGGCTGTCCCTGGAGTCCATTTTGTACCTAACCTACCACGCATGCATTTTGAATGGTACGAAATCTTAAATTGGTGTTTTCTCGGCCTGCACAGTTTCTGGCAAACGAGTTTTCTCGGCCAGCGCAGTCCAGTGGTTAACAATTGACCACTGTGCTGCGCCAGCCGAGAAAACTTGTTTGCCTGAAAATGCGCATGCTGACATATGATGATGTTAGTACAGCGTAACATAAGAATCGAAAAATCTCATGCATACGAGGGGGGCACACATTTGCTTCCTCAGACCTCCAGTAACCATCCCTAATCTTAAAATCATCCTGAGTCTCTCACTTTCCTTTCATGGGCTTAGTAAAGTGTTCTAGGTTGCTTAGATCTATGAACCGATCCTAAGCTTTAGGAACATGTAGGGCAGCCGTACTATTCAATTTTAATAATAAGAGAATAGACTGGGAGAAAATAAACAGGGAACTTACAAACATTCATTGGGAAAATGTTCTAAGAAATAAATATCCTACACAACGAAAAGAAAAACTGACTTCCGAAGCATATTAAGTCTGTCTGAAACATGTTCCTTTGAGGAAAGCCAGAAAAAGGTTCAATGTAGAAAGACAACGCAGACGACATTACAAAAGGAGGAAGAAATTAACGGAAATGCTTAAGCAGACACGACTCTCCATACAGAGAAGAAATAATTTAAACAGGGAGATTGAAGAAATCGAACAGAGACTGAAGCATTCCTATCAGACTGAAGAAAGGCAACTAGAACAGAAAGCAATTCAAGAAATAAAGAAAAAAATAAAATATTTCTTCACATATGCTAAATCAAAAGCAAAAACCACTGCCAGTATTGGACCTATTCGTATTAGTGAAGGTTCATACACTGAGGATGACAAAGAAATTGGTGAAATCCAAAAAAAGCAGTATGAGGACATGTTTAGCACTCCGATACTCAGCATAAAAGTGGAAGATTCAGACAATTTCTTTATGAATGATACTCAAACACCTGTAAATATAACTGATATCAACACGAGCGTGGCAGATTTTCAAAGAGAAATTGACAATATGCCCATGCACTCAGTCCCGGGTCCAGGCTCATGGAATTCAATATTTATAAAGAAATGCAAAGTGCCAGTAGCACAGGCACTCAGTATAGTGTGGAGGAAAAGCTTGGACACAGGGGAGATACCAGATGCACTTAAAGCAGCAGACATAGCCCCTCTACACAAGGGAGGGAGCAAAGCATTGGCAAAGAATTAGAGACCAGTTGCACTAACGTCCCACATAATAAAAGTATTTGAGAGAGTGATCAGGATTCAGGTCACTAGATTCATGGAGACCAATGACCTCCACAATCCAGGCCAACATGGATTTAGAGCAGGAAGATCATGCCTCTCACAGCTACTTGACCATTATGACAAAATCACCGAGGCATTAGAGGAAAAACATAATGCAGATGTCGTGTACACAGATTTTGCAAAGGCATTCAACAAATGTGACCATGGAGTGATTGCACACAAAATGAGGTCAATGGGTATAGCTGGTAAAGTAGGACGCTGGATACTCAATTTCCTGTCGAACAGAACACAAAGAGTAACAGTCAATCAAGTAAAATCGAGTCCGAGCGCAGTTAAAAGCTCTGTACCTCAAGGTACAGTCCTTGCACCACTGCTGTTCCTTATTCTCATATCAGATATAGACAAAAACACAAGTCACAGCTTCATGTCATCCTTTGCAGATACAAAAATTAGAATGAAAATTACCTCTACTGAAGACATTGATAAACTACAAACTGATATTAATAAAGTTTTCGATTGGGCCGCAGAAAATAACATGATGTTTAACGGTGATAAATTCCAGGTACTCAGATACGGCAAAAATGAGGATCTTAAACATAATACAGGGTACAAAACACAATCGAATCTGCCCATAGTAGGAAAACAGCATGTCAAGGATTTGGAAATAATGATGTCCGACGACCTAACGTTTAGGAAGCATGACCAACCAAGTATTGCGTCAGCCAGAAAAATGATAGGATGGATTACGAGAACCTTCAAGTCCAGAGATCCCATCGCAATGGTTGTACTCTTCAAATCACATTGTGTTGTCCCGTCTTGAGTAATGCTCAGTACTCACTTCCCCCTTCAGAGCAGGAGAGATTGCTGAAATTGAGGGAATACAGAGAACATATACGGCACGCATAGACGAGATAAAGCACCTAAATTATTGGGATCGACTCAAAGCTCTCCAAATGTACTCACTAGAAAGGCAACGAGAGAGATGGAAAATACTGGAGGGACAGGTCCCAAATCTGCAGAGTAAAATAACAACGTACTGGAGTGAACGACATGGAAGAAAATGCAGAATAGAATCAGTGAAGAGCAGAGGTGCCATGGGCACAATCAGAGAACACTGTATGAACTTCAGAGGCCCACAGTTGTTCAACATCCTACCAGCGAGCATCAGAAATATTACAGGAACAACCGTGGACATCTTCAAGAGGAAACTAGATTGTTTCCTTCAAGGAGTGCCGGACCAACCGGGTTGTGGTGGGTATGTGGGCCTGCGGGCCACTCCAAGCAACAGCCTGGTGGACCAAACTCTCACAAGTCTGGCCTCGGGCCGGGCTTGGGGAGTAGAAGAACTCCCAGAACCCCATCAACCAGTTATCAACCTAGGTATGTGCCACTGAAAGTTTAACAGCAGCAAGTGAGTGATTACAATTATATATTTCAGGCAAAATGTTTGCTATGTCCAATTATAAGATTTAGGCTTATATATAGGCCATATATATATTTATATATTAATATGAATAAATACATGGTGTGCCCACAAAGAAACTGTACTGTCACTGAGAAGAGAACCATAGGTGGAACACCATCAAAGTAGCCACCTGATCATCATACAAATGGCGATACACCCGCATCAGAAATTTCAGACACGTATTGTGGAGGAGTAAGTCGAACCAGCAAGGAACCTCACCGGCCTGACCTGCCAAAAGAGGTGGAGCGGTGGAAAAAGCCTGGGTTCAGACACCGAGCAAGCAGCACCTGATTGCTCAGGATGCACCGCTTTCTCAGGACGAACCCAGCAATTGTGAGAGCAGCGAAAAAGGCTGCCCTCAAAGATACCAGAACATCCTCCGAAGACAAACCCTGCCCAGCGGATAAACCAGAAGAGCAAAGTTCAGGCTGCCACACAGCTGCTCGAGCAACTGCCGAGTGAGACAGAAATGAAATGACTAGGAATGCAATAATTTTAAGAGACACGGTTTAAATGAATTCTTCTGTTAAAGATCAGAACAAAAAGTTTTCATGTGGCACTAATGGGAGAGGCACAGCCAATCCCATCGCTATTAAGAACAGACAATGAAACATAGCGGCCCTGTGGTAATAGTGGGAACCATGATAAATAATACATGAAGCCTTTGAGAAAGTTTCTGCTTTTAAAAAGGAATTTTTGTTTTCTAATATCAGTGTAATTTGCAGACATTCAAGATCTGTATGAGTGGCATTTGTCAAGAGTGGAAACAAAACCACTACACATACTGTACATAAACTTACTCTTGTACAATCTTTCAACCATCAAACTAGGAAGGAAGAACATTTAGAGTTGGTGCTATGCAAGGTCAACAAAGTAACAGGAAACTACAGAATATTTAGTCATACCTGATAGTCAAGTTGCATGAGTGATCGTCCTTCATTAGTACATCTCCGCGCTCCAGCAAAGCCCTCCAAGAGAGTGCGATTGGTGATGCGCACAATACACTCCCACAATGCTGTGTATGCCTCGCTGGGTATGGGAGACACACGGCTCATTTCCTCCAGACGCATGCTCAGCACCTGCAGAAGAATAGATCAAGCAACTCCTTTAACACAAGAATAATTTTAGTTTAAGGTAGATTATATATTGATACATATTACTATAAAACTGATGCATGGCAAATAAAGGTTGCAGCATTTATTTATTTACATTTTACTTATCTTAGAATTCCCCTGCTTGTAAGCAGGCAAACAGATTACCAGTAGCAGTGGTGAAACCTCAAGGGTAACGGAGGAGGCGAGCCACCACAACCTAGGCTAGCCTAATAAGCAGCTAAGCAGACCTCCTCCATACACAGAGGGAAAATTCCTAAAAATTTAAAAAAAAAAAAAAATGAGCCCAGAAACCATACCTCAAGCAAACTACCAGCCAGAGAGAAACGTTGGCTGTCGGACAGATATAAGCAGACTATGCCAGCTCCAGTGCGCCCCCTCACCCCCCTTCCCCTAGCCAATAACACTTCCCGACCCAGGGCAAGACAGAAAGACCCAAACTCCCGACTTACCCCAAGGGCAAAGAGAACATCAAGCGATGAAGCCCTCAAATGGAGAGTGTATCCCAAACATCTAGGAAAGGGAACCTTGATAAGCAAGGGTAGTACTTATGGAGCACCCAGGGAAGGGTACCCTAGGAACATGCAGCTCCAAGTACAAGAACACCTGGCCACCACACCACACACACACACAGCTGGTACAGCCACACAGGGCAAAATCCAGAACAGGAACTTTAAGCCAGAGGCGACTGAGTGACCGCTAGCACATCAGGACAAGAACTGAGGTGGTGGATGGCTGGCTCCCCCTGCTCCTTGTGGGGATGAGTGGGAGCACTAGATGCATGCAGGGTTGTTAGTTTCTATTATTTTATGTTACTTTCTTTTCTTTCAGCAGAAGTTTCTTTGCTCTTTCTGGCTGTAGGTTGTAATTTTACCCACTAGTTGTTTGTTTTGGTTTGCCTATCTTTTTGGGTGCCCTCCCCAGTCGATGGTGGAATATGACATACTTTAAATGTAAAGTGCTCATAGGCCATTGCTCCCTGTGCCTCTCTGAGGTGACCAGTTTTTGGCTCTCGTTCTCAGTAGGACTAGAACTCCTTGTGACTGATGACCCCCAAACTAATATAGTCTAGCATATATCAGTTCAGATAGCTTCAGGGAGCCGACGGGGCTCCCCCATAAAAGAGGAGTTGTGGGTGGAGCCAAGGTGGAATTAACCAACACCTACAATTCCAGGGCCCTAAGCACCAGACAGGGCAGCTCTGGGGCATCCAACTGAGCATGCAACCTAGACTGCTGCAACCAAAAAAAACTAACAGGCTCATGCTACATCACAGTGCTCAGGAAAAGCCACCAAGGGCAAATACCATACCACTTAGCTGAACAGAAGAGTGTGCACAGAAGAGAGGCGACCCAGGAACCACTACATCAGTGAAAGAGCCGACAGATCATCCCCTAGCATGTGAGCTACGTCCCCAGTTCCCCCAAATGAGAGAATTTGATGTTTTTTTACATGGTTAGGGAACTTCATTAGGCGGGTTTCGCGGTCGGGGGCTATCTTTTCAGAGACCAGGCCCTGATGACGTCACAGTGCACCTTGTTCACGTCCCCACAACCAAAGTAAGTGGAATTTGGTATTTATTTTTACATAGACAGGTTCAGGGAAGGGAATTTATCATTTTACAAAGAAAAAAAGTATTTTTTGGAACACTTTATTTCATGCGCACAGGGGGAATTTCACAATAAACTCGGTGCAGCACGTTGGTTAAACAAAGACTGCATGACTACCATAACTCTCAAGCCAAGTTCCCACCAAGTGGATTACTTTTCATTAACGTTTAAATTGCTATTTCAGTCATTTCTGCTACAGTCCTTTCCTATTTCCCATACCTGTACTGTCATCTGTTTCTAAATTTATTTCTACTTCTTCACTTGCACATGTTTGGTGGGAAACTTCCTACTTTAATACACATTTTCTGTGCAAAATACTGTAAGTGACAACTATTTTATGCATAACATAATTAAACCAAAAGGGAATTCCACATCAAGCATTTTAAGTAATCCTTCAAAGCATCTATATTAATGGGGCTGAGATGCCTGGATAATATTCTACATGAGGCCACTTACCCAAAGTCAAGTTTTGCAAGGAAACAAGACATCAAAGGATAGATGGAATAAGCATTGAATTATACCATACCTGTAGCTGTCTCAACAACACGTCAACATACTCGCTATGTTGGCTCATGAGATCACTGATATCCCACTTGACACAGGCCATGCGGTTTAGAATTCCATCATAATCAATAACTTGTGTTGCAACAGCTGTGTATACATGATGGCGAATCTGGAAAAAAATTATCATAATTTTATGCATACATCCCAATTCAAAATTTTGTACTATGCATTATTTACACTACTTTTTCTGAACCAATGTCTCTGTACTCCCTTGAGCGCAGGCGGGAGAGCGCAGCCGAATGGAGCCGAATCATTGATCTGCAGGCGACCTGAATCCTCCAAAGCGCAAACCACACCGCTGCGAACTCCGGCACCGTGTTGTGGGCCCGAAGGAAGGATGGACCCCACCACACCTGGTCGACCTGGTGAGCACTCTTCACAAAGCCCCAGCTGAGCGACCACGCGTCCGGGAACACATCAAGCGAGGGCTCGGGTAGGCGCCAAGGCACTGAACCCCGAAAAACCCAAAGAGAACGATGGCGACGCAGCAGCAAAGCCACTGGGGGTCCTGGTTGATGGGGTTCTGGGAGTTCTTCTACTCCTCAAGCCCGGCCCGAGGCCAGGCTTGACTTGTGAGAGTTTGGTCCACCAGGCTGTTGCTTGGAGCGGCCCACAGGCCCACAGGCCCACATACCCACCACAGCCCGGTTGGTCCGGCACTCCTTGGAGGAATAAATCTAGTTTTCCTCTTGAAGATGTCCACGGTTGTTCCGGCAATATTTCTTATGCTTGCAGGTAGGACGTTGAACAACCGCGGACCTCTGATGTTTATACAGTGTTCTCTGATTGTGCCTATGGCACCTCTGCTCTTCACTGGTTCTATTCTGCATTTTCTTCCATATCGTTCACTCCAGTACATTGTTATTTTACTGTGTAGATTTGGTACTTGGCCCTCCAGTATCTTCCAGGTGTATATTATTTGATATCTCTCTCGTCTTCTTTCTAGTGAGTACATTTGGAGGGCTCGAACCCAGCAATCGCGAGAGGCAGAAGGAAAGTCCCTGAAGGAACCAGAACAGCCGATGAAGCCAAACCCGACCCGGCGGGTAGACCATCATCGCAAAGTTCAGGCTTCCACACAGACCCTCGAGCAACCGCCGGGTGACCCGGGAGCCCCCAGAAACCAGCACATGCGGGAATCGCAGCCAAAGGAGAGACTCCGGAGGAAGAGACAAGGAAGCGGTCCGAGAGTCCCACGCAAGGCCCAGCCAGGTCCGAACCTGGGAGGGAGTCAGATGGGACTTCCTCCAGTTCACTAGGAATCCGAACCCGGCTAATTGGGAAAACACCACATCCCTGGCAAGCTAACACGCGGACCGACTGGGAGCCCAAACCAGCCAGTCGTCGAGGTAAGCCAACACCCGAACACCTAACAGACGCAGACGGGCAATGATGACCCGGCAAGACGTGCAAACACTGCAAGATGGCAGGTTCAACTCGAAAGGGAGACAACAAAAGCGGTAACTCTGACGCCCTACAACAAAACCGAGCCAGTCCCTGAACCTCAGATGAATTGGGACGTGCCAATAAGCGTCCTTGAGGTCCAGGGACACCATCCAAGCACCCAGCTGTGGCTCACTTCGACGGGCAGAACTGCGGGCCCTGGCACGACCCATCCGGGAGGAACCCACCCTGGACCCCAGGAAAACCAACAGGTCAGACATCGGCCGGACACTGGAAGAGGCCGCCTGCATATACTGCTGTTCAACCGCAGAAGCAGCAAACAGCAAAGGACAAAAGAGAGAAGACAATCTAAGAGCCAGAGTCGAGATAAAAACTTGGCTCATTTTACCTTGTGAAATAAATTTGGCCTTATCTCAGTGAAACCAATCATGGGCATTGGAAAGTCAGGAGCCAACTCTAGTACTAAATCAAGCGGATTCTAGAAGGGAAGCGAGCACCACCTGCCAACACGCGAGGCACGCAGCGAAAAACAACAACAGCGAATCCCACAGGATCGGCGTAAAGAGCTTCAAAAGAGCAGATGACGCACGAGCAGCCGAGGCAAAGGTGCTAGACCCAGGAACAGCCCCAAGCGCCTCTGCATCCTCCGTAAGCCAATCAGAAGACAGTTTAAGGAGGGTGAAGAAACGCAGGACCGAAGCCAATGAGCTCCGTGCATGCAAGTCCTCCACCACAAGCTCTGCCAACAAGGAGGGAACCTGCACAGAAAGCTGAACCATGCCAACATCCTGCAGAAGAGCCTAGACGATGTTCAGGAATTCCTGAACAAAGAGGACTGTTGCGCTAGATTGAAATATCTAGGAAAGCCGGAACTAGTGCTAATAAGTGTTTACTTAGGGGATCAAAGTGAGTGAATGTGACTCCCGTGTGGAGATCCTCTCTAGGGTCCATAAGCACTTAAAGGCCGATAGACAGCAGGAAAGGCACAGAGTACCAAGAAAAGTGTCCCGGCTTCCACTGAAAAGGAAGACAGAGGAAGTGACGGTGAGAGTGATACTAGTGAACTGAATATCAGTCTACTCACTGTGAAATTGCGTACATTGGAGATAAATCGCGAGATAGAGTGGAAAAAACTAGAGTTAGAAAAAGAAATGAAAGAAAAGGAAATGGAAATTAAACGTGTGGAAATACAAGAAAGACGAGAAGAGCAGCGCCATCTGTTGTGCTATGAAGCACAATGTCAATGTCCCCAGTGAATAAGTGATACTTCCTGGTTTCACCAGTACCATCCATATAACTGATGATGTGTCTGTTCACGGAGGTAATATGGGGCAACAGTGGTACTGAGGCAGGCAGTTTACCTTTGGCAGCCTAAGCTTTCCCGACTTAGTCCCGCCAGACGACTAAGTAAGCCGCTGCCGATCAGAAGCAGAGTGTGTTGTCTGCTATTGGAGTAGCATTGGAAGAGATCGGCGTATCCCGGGACTGGCTAAGGGAAGAGACGAGCGACAGTGAGGTGCTTGTTGAGGAGCGTTACTAGCCAGTCGCTAGAGGTTTCTGCCAGGAGTTCGCTACCCCTGTATTGATTGTGTTGTGGCCCCAAATCAGCTCGTGGCTGAGGTTCTCTGCCAGCACTTGGCTGGAGAGTGGTCGTAGGGTAGAGGCACCTCGTGATACTGTCAGTAGGCTGGCCCACAGGAAAGGTAAACTCGCCAGTGTTTCCCAGTACTGTGGCCAGTAAGGTTGAGAAAGGTACAGAGTGTAGTGGAAACACTGGGATTGACGGAGGCGGCATCGTGTGAGCGTCTTGGAGTGTTCAGTGTCCTGTGCGAAAGCGACACTTGTATATAAGTATAAGAGTAGTAATATTCCATTTTTATATATATCGAGCAGACAGCATGCTAGACTTGTGATCCTGTGGTCCCGGGTTCGATCCCAGGCACCGACGAGAAACAATGGGCAAAGTTTCTTTCACCCTATGCCCCTGTTACCTAGCAGTAAAATAGGTACCTGGGTGTTAGTCAGCTGTCCCGGGCTGCTTCCTGGGGGTGGAGGCCTGGTCGAGGACCGGGCCGCGGGGACATTAAAAAGCCTCGAAATCATCTCAAGATAACCTCAAGATAGATCTATTTATGGCGATGGTGAATATATTGGTGAAGGAAACGGTGTTTTGTTCATCTTTGTTATTATTCATGCATTATCTGGCCAATTCCTTGAAAACCACTACCGACTCGGGGTCGGATACCACACATCCGACATCAAGAACCAATGTTCATCCATCAAGAACCCGGTTACTGGTTCTAAGTGGTCATAACATAATTGGCCTATGTTAAGGGTCAATAACATAAGTGGCCTAGAACTCCACCCACATTGACTGATGCCAAAAGTTAGGACTATCTCTATCAGCCTTGGATAGCTCCGGGGAGCCATAGGGGCTTCCCCAGAAAAGATCAGCAACAAGGAATATGGCCTCCTATGTATGTATGTCTGCAGTCAAATTGTCGAGATATAAACTTGGCTCATTTTACCTTGTGAAATAAATTTAGTCATATCTCAGCGAAGCCAATCATGGGCATTGCAAAATCAGGAGCCAACTCTAGTACTAAATCAAACAAAAAGTTGCAAGAGAATAGTTAAGTTCAGTTCCGGAAGGCACTGTTTGCACCCATTCTCTTTCTAATCCTCACAACATCTAAACTCCTGGGACTGCCTGAAGCACTTGGGCTGCACTCTTTAGAATTTTGATGAGAGAGATCGTATATTTTACATGTGGGAAATTTTTGTCAGGTTCCTGATCTGCATATTATAACTGACTTGAGTGAGAGATGGAAAGAGGGTACAAGATAAAGCTAGTCAGAGGTAAGGGGTGCCATAAGTTTCAGGTGGCATGAGTTATATTAAACAGTGTCAACTTCAAGAGCCCAAAATTCTTCCGTCTTCAACCAGCAAATACAGGAACTCAAGTAAAAGTCATTAAAAGAGAGCTCATTGGTTCAAAGACAATGTAAGACTATATGCTATAAACACTAATAACATTGCTGATTAGGTAGATATGATATGATGATTAGGTAGAAAGACTGACTTAAAGCTAAGATATTAAGAGTGTATAACTCTGGAAATCTGCCAGAGGTACAGAAATACAGGTACTGTTAATAGTTGTATCAATTTCAGGAAAAAATTTGTTAAGAGACTTCAAGCAGAGAACCTGTTTCCCACCTCGGGAGTAATCTTCACAGTGCCTGTGTAGAACTGCTGGAGAAAAGTTCTTCGCTGCTGAGGGATGAGAGGTTCAATATGGCAGTGTAAAGCCTCCAGCTGGGCTGCTAGAAAAGCCAGGCTCTCGACTGCTGCTACTCGAACTGGTAAACCATATATACTTGTTGAAGATGATATGTCCACCACTGGTGATAACGATGGACTTTGTACCTGTATAAGAATGAAATACTGTGCAACATCATTGGCATTGCATGTAGAAAGGGTTAGCTAATTTACGAGTACTGTATACAATGTACTCCCTCCCTACCCATCTCCTTTCCTATATGTTTCTCAGTCAAACCTAATATATTTCTGAAAATTATAAAAATGAATACCAATAGGAGTAACAATTTCAATAAGCCCCAACCTTATCCTGCTCAGATGGGTCATCTTGGGAGGCATCTGGGTTAAGAATGAGCGTGTCTTGTATTTTCTTGAGCGATCCCCGCAGCCGTCGACTGGGGTTCTGGTCCAGTTCACCCCTTTGTTATAAAATGGAAAAAAATGTGTGCAAATTTATAAAAATATAATGACAAGCTTCATAATACAAACAATACTCTATTTAGAAATACTGTACGGTAATTGCCTGTTTAATGGAAGTCAGGTTATAAGACTTCAGGATTACTGGAAGAGAAATTGATTCAAGTAGCTTCTGGAAAATTCAAAGACTATTCAGATATTCTGGATCTAGATAAATTGTCAGAAATAAACTTACAAATATTCAAACATTATGGGGTTCTGGAGTATTCCTGGCTAGCATACAATCCCTTGTTCTCCATTGGAGCTTGGCTTTTGTCATACCTGCACACAAGGATACTGTGAGGTGTCGTCTGCATTCCAAGTGTTTCTGGGAGCTCTTCTTATGCACCTCTTAATGACTGCCTATGTGTTCCTACTCTTTCATGGGATGCAAGTCTCATGCAGCTCCATGCCTAGGTTGCCCTGTTGTTGGCAGCACTTGAAGCAGAAAACATTCACATCCACCTGCATCTGGGTTCCATTGTGCACTTCCTTGAGCTCCTCGAGTTACATTCCAATTGGCTCACGAGGGACGTCAGAACTCTCGGTGGGGGTTCTCACATGGGTGTCTTTGTATCTACTGTTATGGTGTCAACGGCACTCCCCAAGCTAAATACCTCTGTAATTCAGGAGGCAGTGACCACGTTCTTCGCCTCCCTACTTGCATGTCAACAGGCATGGACATACAAGTTGAGATATACAAGTAGCCCATGTCGAATCTAGTACGGACATGCAATCTTCCACGTTGATATAGCATGGGCCCTAGCTCTCTTCTCCCGCCTATCCTTTTCTCCCCAAGGACATGGAAGGCTGGTTTCTGTTTTCGGCAGCTATGGCTTATGGGCCCATATCAAACCTTCTTAGTGTATGGGGGTTTTATTCATTGTCTTCAAGGAGGTCAGGGAGGACTGGGGCATTGCCTTTCCTGTTCAGGGTAGATCATCGGTGGAGCCAGAGGCCAGGTCACATGTGTTTTCCCCAGCTAGGTCTTCATTGTCTGGTTGGTGCTGTGTTTGCTCTTATCAGAATGTAGTCCTTTCTAGGTTCATGCAAGCTCTTTTGTTGTTCACCCATAGGACGGAGCAGTGAGGGCAGGGGATTGGCTCACTTGGTTTCCCAACTTCTGGTCACACAATTAGTGGGTTTTTAAAGTTGTTTCACTCAGCCTTGCAGTGGGGCTGGTTGGTTCCTCCCCCATTCCGGAAGTTCAGGTCATTTTATGGAGTGGACCATCAATGCTGTCTCCTATCTGTGGCTTTGCAAGCGGTTCTGGTGCTTGGATGTGGCCCTCTTTGCATCAGTATGGTCTTGGCACCTTCCTCTTTATTCGGTGTCATTCCCCAATTGTGAGGCTCTCACAGGGAATGCTTTTCAGGTGAACTGGTCCAGGTAGGGGTCCCTATACCTCTTCCTCATAGTTCAAATATTGCTCAGGGTCCTGGCCAGGATGGAGTCCTACAGGAGGAGGGTAATCTTTCTGGCTTTTTTTTTTTTGTAGGGATATTAATGCATGGGCCCCAAGCTTCTGGCTGGCCCACTAAGTGTTACTTCTTTCAGTTTTACTTAAGCGGATTATGAGTATTTATGACTCGTATGGTTGCTTCAGTAAGATTTTGCCCCATGTGTTTAACAACAATTTCTGCTCTGTTGAATCTAAGTTGAAATCTTATTGGGTTTCCTGCCTTGGTGTCTGACTGAGCCTTGGTCTCAGGGGCTGCTCGCTCGGTGTACAAACCCGGGCATTTTTCCATGGCTCCCGCATCTTCTTGAGGGTCTGCTCAGTGACATAATTCACTAGTTCAGCCTTCTCTGGTTTTTCTAACACAGGTTTATCAACATCTTAATGGTGAGCAAGTGGCTAACTTAATGATGTCCCATGTGTGTGCTTCTTCTCAGCGATAGTATGAGGTTTTATGGAACTCTTTTTTTACTATTTACTGTCCCTTCTTTATTGTTCTTCAGTGTCTGACCATGTGGTGATCTCCTTTCTGTCCAGGATTTTGTTGAGCTGCATCTTGTAGAAGATGCCAACTCCAGAAGGCAGAACCGGGTCACACACGAGGAAACAAAGCCCCCTGAACCCACAAAGAGGTCCCAAGAGGAAGAAACCTCCGGAACGAAACCAAAGAACACAAAGGAACCCGGAATTGAACCCGGCGGAGCCCAAACTACCACATTTGCCAACGGAAATACACCACAGAAAGGGCAAAGCCCAGCACCCAGACAAAACCCCCAGGGAAACGGCCAAAACGAACCAAAAAACGAGGGACAAGGTGTGAGAGCAAGCATAAACAGACAGGGACACTGAGCCCAAACCCCAGAGCCCAGACCCAAACAGACAGAAAACGCAAAAACCAACATCCAAACGTTCCCAGAGGAACAGAAGACGGGCAGAACACCCCAGAAAAGCAAAGAAACGTCAACAGGAGGATAAAACCCCTGAAGGAGGTGAAAAACTCACCCAGGCACAGGTAAACAAACAGCAGCACCGCCAGCGGCCAAGCGGAACAAGTTGCAGAAAGAAAGTGGCCACCAGAACAAGGAGCCGTGACCAACGCAATAGATCCGAAAACACGCCAGCAAATGTGGGAAGTACGCAGACGAGAGGGACGAAAAACCCCGCCCAGAAGCAGAAAACCCAGGCAGGGTCAAACAGCCCCAGAACTGCTAGCGGGCATCCACCACAGCCCCGGGAACCTGCAACAGAAGGCCTCGAGGCAAAGCTGTCCTCCACGCCCTCTGCCCTTAAAGAAAAGGAAGAGTCCAGAGGAAAGGCAGCAAAGAAAGGGCCACTGGTAAGACTAAGAAGCCTCGGAAGGAGGATCAGGCTTGAAAACCTCCGTCCCCAACCCGAACTGGGCAGCCCCGGAAGTCGCCCGAATCTCGGCACCAACTAAACCCTGCCCCGATCCCGAAATCTGCAGACGATCAGGAGCCCCGAACAGGGAGGGAAAAGGGGCAAACAGCACCTAACCAAAACGGGGCAGCCCTGGGGCATCCAGGTGGGAAACCAACCTAGCACGTAGCAGCAACCTAAACCAAGCCTGACACTGAAAAGCATCTTTGAAAGTACTCAGAGTATGGGTAAAGATGTGTATCAGTGCTATACCGACGGCTCTGTAGAAGTAGGTGGACGATGTACCGGATGTGCATGCAATATATTTGAACAATCTTCTCTCGTACATACAGCAATGAAGCACATCAATGACTAGGCAAGTACAACTCAAACCGAACTTGCAGGCATATACGTTGCCACTGAATTTTTAAAAGACAAAGGCAGTGGACTTATATACTGTGACTCGCAGAGTGCACTCCTGGCATTGAACACACATAGTAGTGACACCCAGAAAATAGTCAGTGATATTCGAATGAATGTTTTAGCTGCTAAAGAAAACAGATTTGAAATTAAATTCCTATGGATACCATCACATGTTGGCATCTCAAGGCATGATACTGTTGATATGCTTGCAAAAACAGCCTGTAGAAAACCAGTGGTAGAAATTGATATGGGTGTTTCATTAGCAGTGACAAAGAGAATACTTAAACAAATATCTAATGAAGATCTCACCGACCTAACAAATTCACAAAGACCTGAAAGTTGTAGCATTAAATATTATGATAGATATCGTGAGGAGACATTCACATATGGGACTAATAGAACAAGAACCCGGCAATGTGCTGTTATAGTGGCCAGAATACGCCTGGGATATAGACGTATCTGGCAGCTTTCTCAAAACCCAAATGTCGAGTACACAATGTGTCAACTTTGTGAAAGAGAAAACATGCACTTTCTTGAACGTTATATTGTAGAATGTCCCATACTGACTGACTTTTGCCCTCCTGGGCTAAGGTATGCTGAACTCTGTAATTACTATACGAGTACTGGAACACTTGATATATTGGACTTGTACCCAAGATTGACCATGTAATGTATCAATTATACAATGTATGTGATGTAACTATATAACCTGAGCTTGTAAAAGCACCTTAATCACCTTCAGTGATTAAGTGCTTAATTGCACACTAGTTTCTCTATCAGCTATCTCACCCTGTCAGAGTAAAAGAGACAAATGTATGTGAATGCATGTGTGTGTATATATGTATGTATATAGTATGTATATGTACGTATATGTGTGTGTGTGTATATGTGTATAAAGTATATATGGAAGCTGATCAGAATTACATTTCACCTTTGTAAATGCACATTAATGACACTATGTAAAAGACACATCGAACACTTTATGTAGGGCATACGTAAATCTGTGTATCTATGTATTTACGTAAGTAGGTTAGCTTAGCATTTTAAAAGCACCGAATCACTTTCTGTGGTTAATTGTTCAATAAACCCCTGAACTATATGTTTAACACATCTCAAACCCTGTCCATGGAGGACAGAAGAAAATGTATATATGCTGGTTAGCATTGTAAATGTGTGGCCACGTCTGTGGTAGAAAACAAAAACAAAACAAAAAACAAGCTTGCAACGCGGATGCCGCCTGTACTCTGAACAGTAAGGACATCAGAAGAGTACTGGAGAACAAGCAGAGAACACATCTCGCAAAACTCCGGGTCAAGGTGTCAGTGACCCAACAGGCAGCATGACAAAGGTAAACGAGGCGACTGTCACCCTGAGACAAGGGCACAGCAACGAATGAACCCGCACAAGACGGGTTGGAACCCGGAAGACACATCCAGTGGTCCACCAAGCCCCAACAGGGTTTTCCATGGCCTGTAAATGATAAAGAATAGATGCGAACACTGAAAACCCCTGCGTCGTGTACAATCACAGGGGCCTAGCAGAGGGCCACCAAATACTACCAGCAGAACTAGGCAAATGAAAATAAAAATTAAAGAAAATCCACGCAAAAGTACACTGTCCCGAGAAGCAACAGGAACCGGTCACCGCGTAGGTAGCAGGCCGCGGAACACCTTGATGCCCTAATCAGCACAATACCAGCCAAACAAGGGCCACAAGCTCCAGCTGGCCCTAATGGCGAGGCAAATCCCAAGCAGCAAGAACCTCTATGAGAATGGTTCCTGAACGCCCCAGGGAAGATAACCCTGTCACGCAGGGGCAGTACTCACAGGGCACTTAGGGAAGGAAGCCCCTAAGCACATGCAGCTCCGGTACTGATGAGGAACACCTGGCCACCGCACAACACAAAACACGGCAGTAAGCGCCACGAAGGCAATCACCGCCTAGGAAACCGAGGGCTAGAGAAGCGTCTGTCCCAGTTGACATTAGCTTACGAACTGGAGTGCTGTGCAGCTGGCGTGGTGAGATCTGGGGCCCCCCCTCCCTCCCCCTTTCAGGGAGGGGAAGGCTGCGCAGACGAGCAGCGCGGCAATAGTGTGTTACGTTTCCTTGTTTGCTTCTTTCCTTGGGATTGTAGGGGAGTTCTACCTCTCTGTTCAGTTTTTGTTGTTAGTTTCTTACCATGTGGGGTTTGTTTTGTTATGCCTAACCCCGGGGTGCCTAACCCCAGTCGATGGCAGATAAGGAAAACCCCCAACCACAGGGGGGTTTTCCAGGGCCATTGCTTCCTGAAACCTCTCTGAAGAGGCCAGGTTCTGGCTCATGGTCCCTGGTAGGTCTGAACTCCATAGCTAATGCCCCGGTCTAATATACTGTAACATACATTAGCCCGATAAGCTCCAGGGAGCCGTAGGGGCTCCCCTCAGAAAACCAAGGGGTTGAAATTGAAATTGAAATTGAAATAAGTTTATTGAGGTAAAATACACACAAAGGGATGAGGTAGCTCAAGCTATTCTCACCCCGTTCAGTACAACGTGTTAGTACATACATAGACACACATCACAAACAATAAACCTGTTACCAAACATTCTGAGAGATAAACATGCACATTTCCTCCTTCACAAGTAGTATGGTATCAGACGTACACACAAATACTTTTATGACCTAGTTATACTGTATAGACAATTTGCAAGAGACATGCAGATAATTCAACAAAATATTACAGTCTTGGTGCAAAATTCTTATATCTCTCAAGAATATCATCAACCTTTCCTTTGTGACACATCCAGGCTATTTGCTCAGGAACAGTCCTTATCTCAGTGTTTCTATATACATTAATCAACGGACAATCAAGAACATAATGGGCAAGGGTGTGAGACCTTAACATACCACATAGTTTACACTTCGTGTCATTATCATGAACACCTATCCCATATTCCCAGTAATATTTGTACCCAAGCCTGAGCCGCATATACACAGAGTCACTCCAAGCATTTCTCCTTTTACCATAAGTGAAATGGGTGTTTTGACTTGCATACATGTAGTGTTGCATGGTTTGACTACTCTCATACATTATCTCTCTCCTCTCCACTCCTGCCTGTGCCTGAATATTTCTGATTTTGCTTCTTATTTGTCTCATTGTGAATTCACATTCAATGTCAACTTGTGGTTTTGATGTGGCACGTTTGGCCAAGTCATCCGCCACCTCGTTGAGCACTATTCCAACATGAGATGGAATCCACATGAATTTCACACTATGACCTTTCAGCTGTATCTCAGTTATTCTTCTCTTACAATCCTCAACTATAGACATGAAGACTGGGTTTCGACTGTTTAAGGACTCCAGTGCTCCTCGGCTATCGACAAATACAAAAACATTTTTGTCGTTATGACGTACTTCCTCCAAACACGCCAGAATGGCCTGCAGTTCAGCTTGTGTGGATGATATATAATTACTAAGCCGGAGTTCAATTATCCTGTCCACAGTCCCAAACT
This sequence comes from Procambarus clarkii, assembly GCF_040958095.1. NCBI lineage: Eukaryota > Metazoa > Arthropoda > Malacostraca > Decapoda > Cambaridae > Procambarus > Procambarus clarkii. The sequence continues at coordinate 20,816,889 of NC_091156.1, forward strand.
CCGAATATTCCCTTATTAGGACACCACACCCTGCCCTGCCATCCTCCGCCACCGACCCATCGCAATATACATGTAAACTGTTGCCTCTTGGTAACCGAGATATCATGCTTCCATACAAACACCGTAATTGTCCCGGTTCATGATGAATCTTTTTCACCTTGAGGGGTACAATTTCGACGTCTATTTTCTGTACTTTCCAGGGAGCAGACATATTACACTGTCGAGAGGGTTTACAGCAGTCAAGTACATCGTATTCCCTGAGGTCATGAGCTAATCCCCTCGTGTAGCATGTCTCCCTCAGTTTCCTGGAAGTGTGTACGTCACTCAAGAAGGTCTGAACGCTCTCAAACAGCTTATCCCCTCCTTTTCTCCGCATGAAACGAATAGCTACTCTAGTGTTAATGTCACGGACTCTATCACACACACTCTGTAAATTTAATTCCATTCTCATTATTTCAATCGTTGCATTTCTTTGACATCCAAGAATAATCCTCATAGCCTCGTTCTGTATCAGCTCTATTTTTTGAATTCTGCCTTGGCCTGTGTAAGACAAAACGGGTGCTGCGTAGTCTATCAGGGACCGAACAGTGCTTATGTATAACATCCGTAAGATAGGTACCCCAACACCTTTACCAGAAAAAGCCAGTGCTTTTAGAGGATGCAGACGGGCTTTACATAAGGTGCTGATATGATTTATTTCAGCATTTTTACTCTCACATGTGTATCCAACATACATGCCCAGATACTTGTACTTCTGAACACGGCTCAGTTCCACACCATTTAAAGTGTTATATTTCTTCGTTTCCTATACTCATATTTGGTTTTATCTGCATTTATAACTAAGCCTAACTTGTGACAGGTTGTACCAAGTATGTTAAGAGCAGTTTGAATTTTGTTCCCGGAAGTGCCTTGTATAAGAATGTCATCAGCATATATGATCGTCGTGACCCCTGGAGGATACATCTCTGATGCTAATCTGTTCATTAATACATTGAATAAGGTGGGACTTAATACTCCCCCTTGTGGGGTACCTAATTGAAACCTCCGTTCCTCAGACATATATCCCTGATAGTACACCTGACCTTTTCTGCCCTGTAGATAATCCCCTATCCAGTGTAGCAATCTCCCTGTTATTCCCAGATTGGCTAATTCGCATAAGATTACTTCCCCATTGGCTTTATCAAATGCTCCTTGTAGATCAACAAAAACTCTACAATTGTCATCCATATTAGACAAACACTTTAAGAGACAATTCGCAGTACTTTTGCCTTTGATAAAACCAAAGAGATTACTGGACATGTTATCACCTACAAGGTAGAGTAGCCTATTTAACAAAATCCTTTCCATCATTTTACAAAAGCAGGATATTAAGGAGACAGGTCTGTAGCCTCCATTTGACTTAGGGATAGGAATGATGACAGCCTCTTTCCATTTTCTTGGTAACTTTCCCTCTCTATAACTCATATTAAACAAATCAAGTAAGGGACTAGGTTTCATACCGGCTAAATAATTAAGAATGTCATACGTTACTCCATCTTTCCCGGGAGCAGTAGAGCTGCCACTTTTTATAACATCCAGTAGCTCATCGTGAGGGGTTTAGACAGGCCAAGTCCAGAATGAACCTCAGATCCGAACACACTCCCATTTTCGGAACTGGAAACAGGTGGGAAACCCACCTGAGGGACAGGGTCGTTTCGACCACCCCAAGTGCACCCACTCCAAGATGTCCTCACAGAGCGCAGGAGAAGATGCCTGCCCCACGAACCCCGAACCCCCCAAAAGGAGGATGAGCCATCCAACACCACTGCAGGCCAGAAGAAACAACCAGAAACACCCACAAATCATGGGACCAGGAGTGAGCAAACTGAGCCAGCCTCCCCCCCCCCCATTGCTCCATCAACGGGGCAAACCGAGAATGGGTCAACACCCTTAACAAGAACCCAAACAACGCACAGAGCGATCACTGCACCGACCAGATGCCGGTGGGTCCGAAGGAAGCCACGGCGGGCCAGTGGTGCCGGCTCCCAAGCTGGCACCACTGACCCACCACAACCGGAGGAACCCAGAACTTTGGCACGACTCCTCCGGGAATGACACCCCCCCATCCCGCCCAGAGAACCAACAAATCTGACATAGGGCAACAGCTAGTAGAAGCCGTTTGCAGATACGTACTGCATAACCTCAGAATCCACAAACAGCAGCAAACAAAAAGGTGACAAAAATCTAAGAGACAGAGTCCAAGAGAGTCCAAGATTTAAAAGAATGAGCGAGCACAACCTGCCTGCACATGAGGTGGGAAGCAAAGAACAGACACTGCCTCCTTCAGAATCAGCGCATACAACTTTCAGCAAGACAGCCAACGCTTGAACCGCCGAGACAAGCGCACCAGACAAAGGCCCGGAACCCCAGCACCTCCACATCCTCATCAAGCCATTCCAAAGCGGGGAAAAGAAACGCAAAGCCGAAGCCAAGTGCCCCCGGGCACACAAATCCTCAGCTACCAGGATTGGGACCCGACAGATGAGTGGACAGCACTCGGGATTCATAATCCTAAGATTCCAGGTTCAATCCTTGGTGGAGGCGGAAACAAATAGACAGTGTTTTTTTTTTTCCACCCTGATGCTCTGTTCACCAGCAGTAAATAGGTACCTGGGAGTTAGACAGCTGCTATGGGCTGCTTTCTGGGGGTATGTAACAAAAAGGAGGCCTGGTCGAGGACCAGGCCATGGGATAGCTAGGCCCCGAAATCATCTCTAGATGACCTCAAGATAACCAGGGATGCCAAAAGGAGGGGAACCTGCACATGGAGCTACACCTGATCAATATCCTTAGGAAGAACAGGGGCGAACAAGCACGCATTGAGGTGCTCCAACTTGCCCCCCCCCCCAGGTAAACCTGAACCACAGTAGAAGTTTCCCGCCTCTCAAGCATGCGGGTCGGACAAAATGAATGCCACGCCCCCAATGAAAAGAAAGGACAGTCTGCTAACCAGGATGACTCCGGTAACTCGTAACGCACCCAATAAGGGAAAACCAACCCCAGAAATGGGGTTTCAAATGAAAACCCCAGCTGACCCCAAGGGCGGGCAATCACCGAGCATCAAAAGATCCCTATGGAGTTACACTGTAGTTCCCGAACGACTTGTGGAAGGCAACCCCAAACCGCAAGGGCAGTACGTTCTTACAGGGCACCTAGAAAAGGTGGCCCTAGGCGCATGCAGCCCCAGTACTCTGTGAATTACTCCTGGCTCACACAGCAGAACACCACCACAAAGGTACGGCATTGCTCAGAGATAGAAGCCAGAGTCGAACAACTGCCACGCAACACATCACATCCAGAGGGGCCTCGTAGCCTGGTGGATAGCGCGCAGGACTCGTAATTCTGTGGCATGGGTTCGATTCCCGCACGAGGCAGAAACAAATGGGCAAAGTTTCTTTCACCCTAAGTGCCCCTGTTACCTAGCAGTAAATAGGTACCTGGGAGTTAGTCAGCTGTCACGGGCTGCTTCCTGGGGTGTGTGTGTGTGGTGTGGGAAAAAAAAAAAAAAAAATAGTAGTTAGTAAACAGTTGATTGTCAGTTGAGAGGCGGGCCGAAAGAGCAAAGCTCAACCCCCGCAAAAACACAACTAGTAAACACAACTAGTAAACACAACTAGTAAACACATCAGCCTCAGAACTGGGGTTGGATGGCCGGCGCGAAGGGTCTAGGGCTACCCCTTCCCTCTCCTAGAGAGGGGGAAGCTGTGCAGACAGCGGCACGGTGGCGGTCCTGACGTTGTGCTTCTTTGTTTTCAGATTGTGGAGCAATTTTTCTGTAGCAATTTTAACCAGGTGGAGTTTGTTTTGAGACGTCTACCTTTCTGGGTTCTTAACCCGGTAGATGGCACACATAGAGTGCTTCCAACCACATGAGGGTTTCTATAGGCCATTGCTCCTTGTGCCTCTCTTAAAAGGGGAAGGGGGGGACAGGTTCTGACTCGTGGTCCCTGGTAGGCTAGAACTCCAATTGAATTAACTGATGCCACAGTCTAATACATACATATCAGTCTGGTATAGCTCCATGGAGCCGGAGGGGCTCTCCACAGAAAACCCACTGCATTACAAAATAATGAAGAATTAAGCTGTACATCAGCAGCTCCATTTTTGTTCCTAGTAGGTCATTCACTTCACTTAGGTGGTTATAAATGGTTCTCATTGCCAAAGAGAGAGAAAGCCTTTTAGTTTCTAAATCAGTTATTAGCCAGACTCAATGGTGTTAAAGTGACTGACTGACTGACAGACAGGCAAGGACATCATCAACTTTATTTATTCATATTTATTTACCCTTCAAATTACAGTCAATCAGTTTTATCATACTGTGTATTAATCATTAGTTACGGTAATGAAACACGATCACTCAAGCTGAAAAATTTAGGTTATGCAATGACACTGGTGACCTTTTGCAAAGCCCTTCTCTCTATTAAGTTTTTTAAATTTATTCATATACAGTATTTATTTTCTCATTCATATACTGTAAATTTTCATAGACCATGTGTCAAATTTATACAGTTGCAGTTATGTGGCACAAGATGAAAACAAAGGCAGATTTGAGACAGAAGCATTTAGCAAACAGCATTGTACTTCTTGTAAATAGAGAGCTAAATAAATAAATAGAAATATGTATAGGTACTACAAATGTTATTTTTCAAATTTTTAATATTATGCAAAATTAATGTGACTGTCACACACTTCCTTTACATGTGAAATAAGATCACAATAATATGACATATCTACCTGGCTCCAAAGAATGTGAATACACTGTAGAGGTAGTAGTCAAACAGATGGCTAAGGCAAATCATCACATCAAAAGCTATGGGTTGTAATAATCTCATCATCTGGATGTACTTGCCAATAAGTCTCAAGATGGTTAAAGTTGTGTTGGTCACAATTGGTGTCTGGAAGTAAATGTAGTGTGAAAATTCATGGGCCATGCAAAATATTACATGTTTATCTATACAGTATCTGTAAAATAGATACTTGGGGCTAGCCTCATTAAACTTTGCAGGGTGACCTTTGGGTGTTAGGGGACTGTCATAAACTCAATTTCAAAAGAGGACACTATGGGAAACTTAGAAAATTCTTTAATGAGTTTAATTGGACAGACTTGTTGCTAGGCAAGGAAGTAAATGAGATGAATGCCAAATTTTGCAAAATATACAATGAAGGTACGCAAGGATTCATACCAAAACAGAGATGCAGGACCAGAAAACATTGGTTCAACAGAAATTGTAAGAGGGCCAGGGAAGAAAAGACAAGAAAACAGGTTCAATATAGGAAGAGGCCTATTCCGCAACCATACCAGTACTACAAGCAAGCAAGAAACAATTACACAGCAGTGGGAAGCGATGCAGAAAAGAACTTTTGAAAAAGATATAGTGGACAAATGTAAAACAGATCCAGGCTCAGATCCAGATCACCAATAAGAACAAGAGTGCATTAACTAAATAAAAAATACTCTAAAAAGTGGGAAAGGAATGATAAACTTTCAACTACCCGGCAGTCATATGCAAAGAGTGGGTAACAACAAACAACAACTGTGGGATGGTACGCCACATATGGAACGCCACCTTGGCAGCCGGTTGAGGCAACTCAAACTGTAGAGCAAAATTCTTGCCAAAAATATAAAAAATGTAACCGCTGATCTGAGAGGAGGGAAGAGAAGGGGTACCAAAAGCACTGGAAAATAACGTGCAATAAATGTATGATTAATCAAATGAAAAAATTGTTATATTAATATACTAATACAGTATAGTATATTGCATAAAGAAGTTATATTATGGGGTTCAGATATCACGCATAAAGAAGTTGTCAGGCTGCCAACTCCATGTATGGAGCGTATGGCTCCACATGTAGAGTACATTTTTCTGCTCCACATATGGAGCTGTAGCTATATGTATGGCTATATGAAACCACTTAGGAGTCATATGTAGCTATATGAAGCCATGTATGGAACATTGAGCCACGTGATACGAACAGATGACTCCAGCAGTCACGTGATGCAAGACAATGCCTCCAATATTCTACACATCTCTCTATCACTAGCTATGAAACTGCCTTTATAACCACATTCTTATAAGTTCCAGAAAATGAATCCACAAGATTATATTGTGAAGGAACATGAGGTCGTTTCATGATGCGTAGATGCAGGAAACAATGGCCAAGTGCTGTGTCTCTCTACCTCATGCTGTGAATATAATAACTTGCATTGTGTTCACTGATATCTGAAAATTGTACATAGTCTTTGTCAGTCAGGATCATCTATGATACTATCAATGCAAAATAATTTAAGTTACCTATTTCATTCATCATTACTAAGGGGCCCCTAGCTACACCCGTGAGCTGCTCCTGCATTCACCAGCCTTGGTCGCTCTCTATGTACTGAGGCTCTCACAGCCAGTACAGATGCTGACAATTTTTTGTCAAGATGGCGTCTGTTTACTGGAATCCTGAGGCATAGGATGTGAGCTCCGTGTAGTTGCCGGAGTTTTGAATCTCTCCATGCACTTAGAAGTGCCATATGATGCTCTGTGCACCCCCGATCGGACACCTTAAGGCACGCTGCGCAGTGCAGTGGTTGAATGAGGTTGTTAGTGTGAAACATTCCATCCTAGAGAGCACTAGTGTCTTGAAAAGCATCACTAGTGGTATGGATTTCCTTGTTTGAAATGTTCTTGTTATCCAGCCTGTCATTTTTCTTACAGTTGCAACAGCTCTTTTAGGCCAATAAGACTTCTATGACTGATGTAGCTGAGTATTAGGAAATAATAGAAGCAACATAGCTTCAGAGAGGTACGAAGGGATTTACCAGAAAAGTTTTTGATATATTATTTTCCCAAAAATATTTGTGTTATGAATTAGATTTTTGGTGGTCCAAAAATAAATCTGGTTCTGGGGCACAAATGGTAAAATTATACACATTTTTGCAGTGCATCCTGCTCGTAAATTGAGGACTCCCTGTACTATAATAGAAGTAAACCCGTCATCTATTTCATGTTGGCATTCGCAAATTACTTATTTTCTAAACTGTAAACACAGTAGTTACTGCTTTCACAATTTATATGTATGTACTTTTTCTGTAACATAATGGTAGTATAGAGTATATTGTAAATAAACTGCAAAATATTTACAATACACCCTATACTACCTATTATGTTAAATAAAAAAACAACGTTGAATGTAATGAAACGCCATTTTCTGGGTGAGTCCCAGAGGCACCCCGGAGCTTACTAGGCTGATATGCTAATGTCAGACTTTGGCATCAGTCATGTGTATGGAGTTCTGTGGGCCTACCGGGGACCATGAGCCAGAACCTGGCCCCATCAGAGAGGCATGGGGAGCAATGGCCTATAGACACCCCCCGTGTGGTTGGAAGTATTCTATGTCTGCCATCTACCGGATCAGGCACCCAGAAAGGTAAGCATCCCAAAACAAACCCCTATTCTGGTGAAAATATTGCTACCAAAAAGTCGAACAAGTGGATAGAACTCCCCCTAAAAGAAACGAGCAAACGGGCATGACGTCACACATCGCCGCGCCGCTGTCTACGCAGCTCCCCCCTCCCCCGAGAGGGGAAAGGGGAAGCCCCAGACCCCCTACGCCGGCTATCTACCCATCAGTTCTGAGGCTGGATGTCAAAACACATCAAAACTACCGACCGGAGGAAGGGAGGGATGCTGGGGGAGTCTCCGGGTCTCGCCCAGAAAATGGCATTTCATTACATTCAACACTGGTTTTCAATCTGGGGGGAGCCCCTTTGGCTCCCCGGAGCTAACTAACCACAGAGGAAAACATAGGGACTTACCCGGGAGGCGGTTGCTGCTCACTCCTCAATTCGAAGTCGACACAACTGGCTACAGCCGCTGACCCAAAGCAGCACAGGAACGACGAGGCCCATTGACTTTCACTAGGTAACGAGCAGCCAGGACCCCATTCAACCACTAAAAGCCCCGTGCCTGAATGTCAGCCCAGGACATGTTGCCAACGACGGCAGCAAGAGCAGCGAACTTTCGAATGTCATGGGCACGGGGATAGACTGCAGGCTGGCTAGCCTTAATAACTCTGTGGACGACCTGGGAGACCCACACCCATGTTCAGGGAAGAAGGGAAACTGGATCAACCCAAAGAGTGTCCCATGGACACAGAAGCTGTGGCGTGCAAATAATGGTGAAGAGCCTCAACCGGACACAAAACATAATGCACCCCCGGCCTGACCAACCAAGCATCAATAACCCAGAGACCCCTCCGGAAAGCGGCAGTTTCATTCTTCGCAAGAAAAGAAGGAGACGGCTGCAAATGAACAAAGCCATCATGAATATCGAAGGAGCAGAAACCTCAACGCCGAAGGAGAGCATGAAGCTCCCCAACCTGACCCCTAGAGGCTAATGCCAACAGAAAAAGAGCCTTGGAGAAACAATCCTGAACCGAAGGGGCCACAACAAACCGAGGAGAAGAAAGAAAAGAGAGCCCTTTGTCCAAAGACCAAGACAGCTCAGGCGGCGCATGAGCAGGCCGGAGGTAAAACAACGCATGAGACAGCTTGTAAAACGGCGCAGAAACAACATCAATACCAAACGCATGCTGAAGGGGTTCCACCAGCGCCACACGATACAAGGCGACAGTGTTAGGCATAAGGTGACGGTCCTGGAACAACCAAGAGAGAAAGGACAATACCCGAACAGAAAGCGAAGCACAACAACGAAGACGTAAAAAGAACCAAAAGGACCGCCAGGAGAATTCATACTGCCACCGAGATGAAGCCCGCAGGTGGGACACCAACAAAGACACCACCTGATCACCATATAGATGATGATAAACCTGATAGAGATGATGATGATGATTTGTTTATAAACCAGAGTAAAAAAGACCATACACGAAGACTCGAGGTGAAGTTCGAACCAGCCACATGACACACCAGACCGATCTGTTGGAAGAGGCGGAGCCACGGGAAATCCTAAAGGTTCGGACACCGTGCAAGCAGCGCCTGAAACCACAGCTGGGCCGGCCACCACGGGGCCAAGAGGACTAGTATTCCCTGGTAGGTCTCCAAGCGAGTTAGGACCTGGAGCAACAGCTGAAGCTGGGGAAAGAGGTACAGGAATCCCCACCTCGACCAGTCCTGCCGAAAGACATCGACACCGATGGTCTCGCAATCGGGCAAGGGCACCACATACAGGGGTAGGCGCCGCAAATAAGCCGACGTGAAGAGGTTCACCGCGAGTGCGAGCAACCCTCGAACTCGCACAAAGCAAGGGGGGACTCCGGGGACACATCCATCGGACCCATGCGCCCCCTAGAGGTTTCCCAGGGTCCTGAGCGCCTAATGGAAACTCACACCCAGGTAATCCCAGGCAGGGATAAGCTAACCGGCACCCAAAACTACCAAACAACTGTCTAAAGCTGAACCCCATGGACGTGTACTCTCATGGGGACCTAGCAGGGGGAGGCACCATCAGAAGAGAACCGTGCACAGGTCAGGCACAAAAAAAAAGGGGGAAGCAAGGCAGACCCCCCTATATGGCAAAAACAAAAAGAAAAACAAAACCCCACAAGAGGACAACGTACCACAAAGAACAAAGCCAGCCACTGTAAGTGGTGAAAACAAGCTGCACAGTACCCTGCACCCCACCAGTGCAAACTGCCTCTTACCCTAAGGTAAACCAGGAAGACAAAACCCCTAAGCACCCAAAGGGCAGCCGAAAACCGAGCAGTATTACGACCTTGCAGAGGCAGACCCCGAGGAACTTTTAGAAGGTAGCCCCAAGCTCCAAGGGCAGTACTTACAGGGCACCTAGGGACGAGAACCCTAGGCGCATGCAGCCCAAGTACTGTAGAATAACTCCTGGCTCCCGCACCCCTGGAAGACAGCCACCACACTCAAAGCACAGTGTTGGAAATGCTAAAGTCAAGCACACGACCTCCACCTCTAACATCAGCCTGAGAGCTGACGGGTGGATATCCGGCATTGGGGGGGTCTGGGGCTTCCCCTTCCCCCTCCCGGAGAGGAGGGACCTGCCCAGACAGCGGCGCGGCGACATGTGACATCATGCTTATTTGCTCGTTTCTTTTAGGGGAGTTCTATCCAATTGTTCGGCTTTTGGTAGCAATATTTTCACCAAAATAGGGGTTTGTTTTGGGATGCTTATCTTTCTGGGTACCTAACTGGGTCGATGGCAGACATAGAATGCTTCCAACTACACGGGAGGGGGGTGTCTATAGGCCATTGCTCCCCATGCCTCTCTGAGGGGGCCAGGTTCTGGCTCATGGTCCCCGGTAGGCCCACAGAACTCCATACACATGACTGATGCCAAAGTCTGACATTAGCATATCAGCCTAGTAAGCTCCAGGGAGCCGAAGGGGCTCCCCCCCAGAAAATACATACATTATAAACTTATTTTAATTACATAAACGTTTGATCGTACCTTGCCATGATCTAATTTCCGCTTTGGGTGTGGCTGGGGAGGTTCTCCAGTTTGTTCATCAACAAAATCTCTCTTTAGCTCCTCTGGGACATCATCATCACTGTCGTCATCACTCAGAGTCAAGGGATCACTTGCCTCTCCATTTGCCATAATGTCTTCTTCTATAGTTTCTTCAGCTGCTATATCAAATGGGGAGCTCTCTCTACTGAATAAGTCAAACACATCCTTTCTCTCTATATTGCTTCCTGTAAATAATAAAATAGTTTTTAAATTAAGTACAATGTAGTTCAAATGCTTACGAGTGATCGAGGGAGGCATCCTTGTTCTCTTATCCCACCATACTTAATGATACAAATACCTTGTATAATAAAAATACTTGATAGTCTTAAGGGGAACTAGTCCTACCATAACTGCAGTGTGGTGCTCCCCGAGTAACACTGACAATGAAAGCACACAACACACACAGACGTGCGCGCGCGCACACACACACACATCACCTGATCTTTCAGGCATCCCTGTGTACAGGAATCGTAGCAGACGTGTGGAAACAGGCTAACATAGTTCCAATCTACAAAAGTGGCAGCAGGGAAGACCCCCTCAATTATAGACCTGTATCATTGACAAGTGTAATAGTGAAAGTATTGGAAAAGCTAATCAAAACTAAATGGGTAGAACACCTGGAGAGAAATGATATAATATCAGACAGACAGTATGGTTTTCGATCAGGAAGATCCTGTGTATCGAATTTACTCAGTTTCTATGATCGGGCCACAGAGATATTACAGGAAAGAGATGGCTGGGTTGACTGCATCTATCTGGACCTAAAAAAGGCTTTCGACAGAGTTCCACATAAGAGGTTGTTCTGGAAACTGGAAAATATTGGAGGGGTGACAGGTAAGCTTCTATCATGGATGAAAAATTTTCTGACTGATAGAAAAATGAGGGCAGTAATCAGAGGCAATGTATCGGAATGGAGAAATGTCACAAGTGGAGTACCACAGGGTTCAGTTCTTGCACCAGTGATGTTTATTGTGTACATAAATGATCTACCAGTTGGTATACAGAATTATATGAACATGTTTGCTGATGATGCTAAGATAATAGGAAGGATAAGAAATTTAGATGATTGTCATGCCCTTCAAGAAGACCTGGACAAAATTAGTATATGGAGCACCACTTGGCAAATGGAATTTAATGTTAATAAATGTCATGTTATGGAATGTGGAATAGGAGAACATAGACCCCACACAACCTATATATTATGTGAGAAATCTTTAAAGAATTCTGATAAAGAAAGAGATCTAGGAGTGGTTCTAGATAGAAAACTATCACCTGAGGACCACATAAAGAATATTGTGCAAGGAGCCTATGCAATGCTTTCTAACTTCAGAATTGCATTTAAATACATGGATGGCGATATACTAAAGAAATTGTTCATGACTTTTGTTAGGCCAAAGCTAGAATATGCAGCTGTTGTGTGGTGCCCATATCTTAAGAAGCACATCAACAAACTGGAAAAGGTGCAAAGACATGCTACTAAGTGGCTCCCAGAACTGAAGGGCAAGAGCTACGAGGAGAGGTTAGAAGCATTAAATATGCCAAAACTAGAAGACAGAAGAAAGAGAGGTGATATGATCACTACGTACAAAATAGTAACAGGAATTGATAAAATCGACAGGGAAGACTTCCTGAGACCTGGAACTTCAAGAACAAGAGGTCATAGATTTAAACTAGCTAAACACAGATGCCGAAGAAATATAAGAAAATTCACCTTCGCAAATAGAGTGGTAGACGGTTGGAACAAGTTAAGTGAGAAGGTGGTGGAGGCCAAGACCGTCAGTAGTTTCAAAGCGTTATATGACAAAGAGTGCTGGGAAGACGGGACACCACGAGCGTAGCTCTCATCCTGTAACTACACTTAGGTAATTACACTTAGGTAATTACACACAATGGAGCTCTTAGGAGTGAGCTTTGCACTCTAAAAGGGAGTATTCTTCAGCAAGGTAAGATTATTACTGCATTAACAGACAAGGTAACAAATCAGGAGGAGCAAATCAAGGAACTAGTGAAAGAAAATGAGGCATGGAAAGTGAAGTGTGGTGACTTTGAAGAAATAAACAAGAAAATAGACTCATATGGTGAACAACTCCAAGCAAGCCTAAGGGCTAACATAGAGTTAGGTAAGGATCTCCAACTGGAAACTTCACTGACAACTCACATAGAGGAGGTGAATAAAGAACTAGAAAAGTATAAAGAAGAAATAAAAGCGACATATGCTCAAGTTGTAAAAGAGAAAGAGACTATCAAAGAAGTGTGTTCGGAAGTCAAAACCAGAAATGACCAACAAGAAGCAGAAATTAGGCAAGCAATTAGGAAAGAACTGGTTACCAACAGTAAACTGGTACAAAACACTGCAGATAGAACTAAGTCCATAATCATTTTTGGATGTTTAGAGCAGGAAATTTCATCTAGGGTGGACCGAGCGGCAGAAGAGATGAAAATCATAGAGAAAATAGGTTTAGGAGAAGGCTCAAAGGAAAATGTCAGTGATTTTATAAGAATTGGAAAATATGAGAAAGAAAAGAACCGCCCCTTAAGGGTGACGTTTAATGGAGTGAAAAACATGATGGATGTGCTGAGAAATGCCAGGAAATTGCAGAGTGATGAGGTTGGCAAACTTTGGTCAATAAGACAAGACCTCTCCAAGGAAGACAGAGAAAAGCTGAAAATGAACCTAATTGAGGCAAAACGTCTAAATGGGGATAGAAATGAAGAAGACAGAAATTCTTTTTTTTTTTACAAAGTGACAGGGACTGGAAAGCTTGTGAAATGGTACATAAAAACAAAGCAACAAGATCAGTAGTGGAAGGGGGAGTAAAGAGCAAAGGAAAAGGGAACATGTTCCTAAAAATTGTATATACCAACATAGATGGAGTGAGGTCAAAAACTTTGGAGTTGCAAGATATAATTCAACTTAGGGTCCCAGATATTGTTGCATTATCAGAGACGAAACTTGAAGGAAATATAATAAATGAAGTCATATTCCCAAGAGGCTATTCAGTTTGGAGACGTGACAGGAAAACTAGGAAGGGAGGAGGAGTGGCTGTACTGGTGAAAAAACACCTGAAGGTAAGAGAGTTAATATTTGAAAACCCTCGAGATATTGACATAATGGCATTGCAGGTCTGGAATCAGGATGATAAGATGATAATTTTAAATGCCTACAGCCCACCAGCAAGCAACACTTGGACAAAGGAAGAACTGGATGACAAACGAGAGGGCCTCATAATGGTCACGAGAGATATTATTGTACAAGCAGATAAAGATAAATCACGACTGTTGATACTGGGGGACTTCAACTTTAAAGCAATAGACTGGGAGGCCTATGAAGCAAGAACGGAGGACTTTTGGACATGCAGATTTGTGAACCTCATTCTGGAGACATTCTTGTATCAACACATAAAGCAGGCCACAAGAATGAGGGAAGGAGATGTACCGTCAGTACTGGATCTAGTATTCACCAGGAAAGAAGAAGAGATATTTGACATCCAGTACCTTCCTCCCTTGGAAAAGAGTGATCATGTCCTGTTAGACATTGATTATGATTTAAGATATCATCTAGAAGAAAATGGGGAAATTGAAACAGTTGATAAACTCGATTTAAGGAGGTCACTATGGGGAACTTCGAAATTTTTTTAATGAGTGTAATTGGACAGAATTGTTACTAGGCAGGGAAGTAAATGAAATGTATGCCAAATTTTTAAAAATATACGAGGAAGGCACACAAACATTCATACCAAAACAGAGAGGCAGGGCCAGAAAACAGGATTGGTTCGACAGAAATTGTGAGAGGGCCAGAGACCAAAAGACACAAAAATGGAATCAGTATAGGAAGAGGCCAAACCCCCAAACATACCAGCGATACAAAGATGCGAGAAACAACTATACAACAGTAAGGAGAGAGGCAGAAAGAAATTTTGAAAAAGGGATAGCGGATAAATGTAAAACAGAACCGGGCCTATTCTACAAATTCATAAACAACAAATTGCAGGTAAAGGATAATATCCAGAGGTTGAAAATGGAAAACAGATTCACAGAAAATGAAAAGGAAATGTGTGAAACATTAAATGAAAAGTTCCAAAGTGTGTTTGTACAAAATGAAATCTTCAGGGAACCAGACACGATAAGAATTCCAGAGAACAACATAGAGCGGATAGAGGTGTCTAGAGATGAAGTGGAAAATATGCTAAAGGAGCTCAGTAAGAACAAAGCAGCTGGCCCAGATGGAGTTTCACCATGGGTTCTGAGAGAATGTGCATCTGAGCTCAGCATTCCACTTCACCTGATCTTTCAGGTATCCCTGTGTACTCCTGTGTACAGGAGTCGTAGCAGACATGTGGAAAAAGGCTAACATAGTTCCAATCTACAAAAGTGGCAGCAGGGAAGACCCCCTCAATTATAGACCTGTATCATTGACAAGTGTAATAGTGAAAGTATTGGAAAAAATAATAAAAAGTAAATGGGTAGAACACCTGGAGAGAAATGATACAATAACAGACAGACAGTATGGTTTTCAATCAGGAAGATTCTGTGTATCGAATTTACTCAGTTTCTATGATCAAGCCACAGAGATTTTACAGGAAACAGATGGTTGGGTTGACCGCATCTATCTGGACCTAAAGAAGGCTTTTGGCAGAGTTCCACATAAGAGGTTGTTCTGGAAACTGGAAAATATTGGAGGGGTGACAGGTAAGCTTCTAACATGGATGAAAAATTTTCTGACTGACAGAAAAATGAGAGCAGTAATCAAAGGCAATGTATCAGACTGGAAAAATGTCACAAGTGGAGTACCACAGGGTTCAGTTCTTGCACCAGTGATGTTTATTGTTTACATAAATGATCTACCAGTTGGTATACAGAACATGAACAAGTTTGCTGATGATGCCAAGATAATAGGAAGGATAAGAAACTTAGATGATTGTCATGCCCTTCAAGAAGACCTGGACAAAATAAGTATATGAAGCACCACCTGGCAAATGGAATTTAATGTTAATAAATGCCATGTTATGGAATGCGGAATAGGAGAACACAGACCCCTCACAACCTATAAATTATGTGAGAAGTCTTTAAAGAATTTTCATAAAGAAAGATCTAGGGGTGGTTCTAGATAGAAAACTATCACCTGAGGACCACATAAAGAACGTTGTGCGAGGAGCCTATGCCACGTTTTCTAATTTCAGGATTGCTTTTAAATACATGGATGGCGAAATACTAAAGAAATTGTTCACGACTTTTGTTAGGCCAAAGCTAGAATATGCAGCGGTTGTGTGGTGCCCATATTTTAAGAAGCACATCAACAAACTGGAAAAGGTGCAAAGACATGCTTCTAAGTGGCTCCCAGAACTGAAGGGCAAGAGCTACGAGGAGAGGTTAGAGGCATTAAATATGCCAAAACTAGAAGACAGAAGAAAAAACCAGCGTTGAATGTAATGAAACGCCATTTTCTGGGTGAGACCCGGAGGCTCCCCGGAGCTTTACCGGCTGATATGCTAATGTCAGACTTTGGCATCAGTCATGTGTATGGAGTTCTAGGGCCTACCGGGGACCACGAGCCAGAACCTGGCCCCCTCAGAGAGGCAAGGGGAGCAATGGCCTATAGAAACCCCCGTGTGGTTGGAAGCATTCTATGCCTGCCATCGACCGGGTCAAGCATCCAGAAAGGTAAGCATTCCAAAACAAACCCCTATTCTGGTGAAAATTGCTACCTAAGCCGAACTAGTGAATAGAACTCTTCAACAGAAAACAAGGAAACTAGTATGACATCATACGTCACTGCGCCGCTGTCTGCGCAGCTCCCCCCTCCCCGGGAGGGGGAAGGGGGAGCCCCAGACCTCCCACGCCGGCTATCCACCCATCAGTTCTGAGGCTGGATGTCAAAACACGCGAAAAACGCCGACCGGAGGGAGGGAGGGTTGCCGGGGAGCCTCCGGGTCTCACCCAGAAAATGGCGTTTCATTACATTCAACGCTGGTTTTCTGGGGGGAGCCCCGTCGGCTGCCCGGAGCTAACTACCCACAGAGGAAGGTCAAAGGGACAAAACCGGGAGGCGGACACCACGCACCCCCCGAGGAGGCGAGACAACCGGCAGCAAACGCCAACCCAAGGCGCCACAGCCCCGAAAATCCCGGGAACAACACGAGAACCACGAGCAGCAAGGCCCCTGCACGAACACCAAAAATCCATGCCCGACTGACTGCAAGGCCACGTCGCCCAGACGGCAGCGAGAGCAGCGAAGCCACGAACGCCACAGGCATGAGGGAAGAACACAGGCAGCTTAGCCGCAAGAACACAGCTGACCACCCGGGACACCATCACCCGCGAACCGGGAAGAACAGAACCGGATCAACGCAAAACGCGCTCCGGACCCAAACGCCGTGGCACGCAAACAACAGCGGAGGGCCGCCACTGAACACAAAAACGACACACCCCCAGCCCGACCAACGAAGCACCAACAAACCCTGGACCCCTCCAGAATGCAGCAGCCCCACCCCGCGCCAGAAAAGATGGAGACTGCTGCCATCAAACAACCAAAACGCTAAAACCGAAGGAGCAAGAAAACTCAGCGAACCGACCCCCAGAGGCAAAGGCCCAAAGGAAAGAGCCGACGAAAAAACACACCGGAACCGAAGGGGCACTACCAACCGAGGAGAAGACAGAGCACGCTGACCAGAGACCAGGATGGTGCAAGCGGCGCACGAACAGGCCGGAGGTGAAATGACGCACAAGACAGCTGACTAACGGTGCAGAAGCAACACCAAGACCGAAAGCAAGCTGAAGCGGCTCCGCCTGCGCCGCACGAAAAGAGGCGACAGTATGTGGCAAGACGACTGCCCCCAACCCCCACTAGAAAACCAAGCCGAGAGTAAACCAAGCTAACAAGAGGAACCACCTAAGAAGGGACAGGAAAAGGAAGGACCGCCAAAATACCCCATACTGCCGCCAAGAGAAGCACGCAGGTGGGACACCTACCACGAAGCCACCCGACCACCAACCGGAGGCAAGACCACGAGGTAGAACATAAGCAGCCCCGACAAGTCCCTCCCGAGCCCAGGAAAAAGGCGGAGCCGCGAGAAGATCTCGGGCGCGACCACCGAGACCCAGGCGGCACAAGGAGATGGAACGTCTGCCGAACAGAAAAACTCCCCGAAGCATGCAAGCCCGCCAGGAGTTTAGAAACGACGGGTCCGACGCGAGACATCGCAAGAACCCCCCCCAAAAAAAAAAAAACAACAACAACCGGCAGGGCAAGCTAGGAAAACCAAAGAAGGCGGAAGGGTCGCCGCCAGAACAGGACCCGAACCAAGGGGCACGAACAACTGCAACAGACCGAGACAAGCACATCACAGGACACAGGCTGACCAACGCCTAAGAACACACGCAGAACATCCCTGCTGCAGAGGAGGCAGGAAGAAAGAGCAGAAGCACAAAAAAAAAAAAAAAACAGGAGAACAACCAAGGGTGGACAATCAGGCAGGGACAAAAACCCCACGCAATCTCCAGGCACAAAACGGCAGCAAAGTGCCACTCCACAACCGGACACAGGAACAAGGACACGCCACCGTGAAACACGGTACCAATGCACACGTGCAGCAGCAGCAACAGGCACCACTGCAACATGCAACATGTAAATAGCAACTCCCCTCTGCAAAGGCAGAGAACGGAGCAGGCAGACCCCAGACAGGGCCAACGGAGACACGACAAAACCCTGCAGGTCCAGAAACCTGCACCAGGCGACCGACGGCGGAGAAACCCCGCTCGATACCTGCTGGATGAGGTACTGGGAGCTCTTTTACACCTCAAGCCCGGCCCAAGGTCAGGCCAGACCGGCCAGAGGATGGCCCACCAGGCAGCTGCTAGGAGCAGGCCACCGGCCCACATACCCCCACAACCAGGACGGGCCGGAACTGCCATACGAAAACAGGCCAGTGCGCCCTGGAAGCCCACGGACGAACCAGCAAGAAGGCTTATGCTCGCAAGTAGGTTGTGTAACAAGCACAGACCACTGATGGTAATACAGTGTTCCCCAAAAGTGCCAATAGCACCACTGCACTCCACTGGTACTATCCCGCAAGTTCTACCAGATAGGCGAGACCCAAGAGCCAGAGCTCAAATCCTGCAAGCACAGCCAGGAGCCTCACCAGGTGAGTACAGAACCAACCCTACAACCCCCACACCTCACAACATTAAAAAAGGAGGGTCCCCTGAATGACTCCAGCATGGGTTGGACATGCACATGAGGGGGACAGGGAGGGTTGAAAAAGGGACAGTCACTGGTGTGCGAACGGTCTCAGTCGTACAAAAATATACCTAAATAAAGACAGGTATATAAACACCGCCGCATCCAGCGCCCGGCCAAAAGACGCCAGACCGCAGAAACTCACCTGGCGAATGGTGGCTCGAACTTGACACAACTCAACCGTGCCCAGAAGAACTTGGGAGCACCGCCAGGTGAAGACGCCAGAGCTGGACCCTGCCGGACCCGCAGGAGAATAGGGAGAGGCGAAGGAGGCGGTCCACACCCATGACACAGGGAAAACCGCGGTGTCCTCCCCACAACTGGGAACCAGGATACCCCCGGCGCGAAGGGGCACATACCGCAGCCAGGGAGAAGAACGAGAGGCGAAGCACTGTAGCAAAAAGGGCGCAAAACCCCAGCACTGAAACACCGCCCAGACCAAAACAAACTCCACGGCGCACGCGCATAACACGCTGGCCGAACCGCACACCCTCCCTGCGGGAAGGCGCCAGCCAGGACTATTGCACGAGAAAAGGAGCCAAAAGAGGAAGCAGGAACAATAAAACCGGCCAAAGAAGCAAAGAGCCCAAAAAAAAAAAAAAAAAGGAACCCAACCGGGCGACAAGTAGCCCAACCGGGCGACAAGTAGCCCAACCGGGCGGCAAGTAGCCCAACCGGGCGACAAGTAGCCCAACCGGGCGACAAGTAGCCCAACCGGGCGACAAGTAGCCCAACCGGGCGACAAGTAGCCCAACAGGGCGACAAGTAGCCCAACAGGGCGACAAGTAGCCCAACAGGGCGACAAGTAGCCCAACAGGGCGACAAGTAGCCCAACAGGGCGACAAGTAGCCCAACAGGGCGACAAGTAGCCCAACAGGGCGACAAGTAGCCCAACAGGGCGACAAGTAGCCCAACAGGGCGACAAGTAGCCCAACAGGGCGACAAGTAGCCCAACAGGGCGACAAGTAGCCCAACAGGGCGACAAGTACTAGGAGCCGACAGACGTTCCAATAATGCGGGAAGTAGCGAAAAACCTTCCCGTACCCTCAAGAACACAGAAGCCAACACTAGTCCCGAAGGCACACGAAGGCGCAGGCGCACCCGAGATCAGAAGTCACGCAGAACCCCATCGAACGGGGAAACATGACAAAAACACCGTCCCAAAAAGCGGGGGAGGAAACATCCACCCCCAGGACGGAACCAACCGACTCAAAGGCCAAGGAACCGAGCCCGGGGAGGGGCCGACGTCCAACAGCACGTACGGCGAGTGGGGAGGAAAGACCCCACTCCGCGTAACCACAAGCCCCGCCTAGAGGGGGATAAAAACCCCCACGGGGTCTAACGGGGCCAAGGCCCCCCCAAGTCAGCCCCTCCCCAGCCCCGGGAACCTACACGACAGGCCCCGGGGCCGAGCCGTTCCCCCAAAGCCCCGGCCGTACCAGAAAACCGGGGCAGCCGTGAAAACACTAAGGAAGGAAGCCCACTGGCAGACTCATACAACACGGCTGGAGGAACAGGCCCAAATGCCCCCGTCACCACCCCGGAAGGGGAATTCCCCGAGACTGCCCGAGTCTCAACACCACCAAACACCCCGCCCTGAACCTACAGACGGTAAGGAACCGGATGCAGGCAGGAAGGGTGAACCAGGGGAAAGACAAGGGGGCGTGGATGGAACCGAAGCAACCAACACCCCCAAGTCCCAAAACGAACTACAACGGGGCAGCCCCGGGGCTCCCGGGGAGGAAACCACGAGAACGTTGCCACCACCAAGGCTCAAGTGCAACGCCCCTGCTGCCCGCACCTGCTTTGTTAGCACAACTGGGTAACCGAGCCACAACGAGCAACCAAACTCGCAGGACACCGGGTCGAAGGGGTCACTGACCCCACAGGCAGCAGATGGAGGCAAAACAGAGAGTCACCCAGAGACAAAAGGTGAGAGCAACCCTCAAACTCGCTGGAAGCGAGGGGGGGGGCTCTGGGGTCACATCCATCGGACCCGCGCGCCCCCAGGGGTTTCCCAGGGTCCCGAGCGTTTACTTTAAGAGGACTCGCGCTCAGGTAATCCCAGGCAGGGTACTGCTAACCGGCACCCAAGCTACCAAACAACTTTCTAAGAGCTGAACCCCCGGGACGTGTACACTCACGGGGACCTAGCAGGGGGTACCACCAGAAATACTCAGAACACAAGGGACACCAGGGGCAAGAACGAAGGCAGACCCCCCCCCACCAGGTATATAAACAAAAGAAAAAGAAAACCCCGCAAGAGGACAGCGTACCCAAGCGGAACAGAGCCGGCCGCTATGATTGGTAAAGACAAGCTGCACAGTACCCCGCGCCCCACCAGTGCAAACACTGCCCCTTACTCTAAGGTGAACAAGGGAGACAGAACACCCGAGCACACAAAGAGCGGCCGAAAACCAAGCAGTAAACGGCCAAGCAGGGGCAGGACTCAAGGAACTTGTGGAAGGTGGCCCCAAGCCCCAAGGGCAGTACTTACAGGGCACCTAGGGAAGGGAACCCTAGGCGCATGCAGCCCGAGTACTGAAGAATCACTCCCGGCTCACGCACCACCTAGAAAACAGACACCACACTCTAGGTACAGTGCTGAAACAACCACTGGAGCCGGAGCACATAACCATTGCCTATAGCATCAGCCGAAGAACTGATGGGTGGATAGCCGGCGTGGGAGGTCTGGGGCTCCCCCTTCCCCCTCCCGGGGAGGGGGGAGCTGCGCAGACAGCGGCGCGGTGACGTATGACGTCATACTAGTTTCCTTGTTTTCTGTTGAAGAGTTCTATTCACTAGTTCGGCTTAGGTAGCAATTTTCACCAGAATAGGGGTTTGTTTTGGAATGCTTACCTTTCTGGATGCTTGACCCGGTCGATGGCAGACATAGAATGCTTCCAACCACACGGGGGTTTCTATAGGCCATTGCTCCCCTTGCCTCTCTGAGGGGGCCAGGTTCTGGCTCGTGGTCCCCGGTAGGCCCTAGAACTCCATACACATGACTGATGCCAAAGTCTGACATTAGCATATCAGCCGGTAAAGCTCCGGGGAGCCGACGGGGCTCCCCCCAGAAAGAGGCGATATAATCACTACGTACAAAATAGTAACAGGAATTGATAAAATCGATAGGGAAGATTTCCCGAGACCTGGAACTTCAAGAACAAGAGGTCATAGATTTAAACTATCTAAACACAGATGCTGAAGAAATAAGAAAATTCACTTTCGCAAACAGAGTGGTAGACGGTTGCAACAGGTTAGGTGAGAAGATGGTGGAGGCCAAGACTGTCAGTAGTTTCAAAGCGTTATATGACAAAGAGTGCTGGGAAGACGGGACACCACAAGCGTAGCTCTCATTCTGTAACTACACTTAGGTAATTACACACAAAGTGGCCAGAAAGAATGAAGCATTAGGAGAAATGGTTAAAGAAGCATTAATCAGACAAGTAGACATCAGACAAGAAATTAGAAAGGAACCGACATCCATATCTGAACTGGTACAAAACACAGTTGATAGAAGCTCCTGATAATTTTGCTTGCAAAGAAAACCAGCGTTGAATGTAATGAAACGCCATTTTCTGGGTGAGCCCCGGAGGCTCCCTGGAGCTTATCGGGCTAATGTGTGTTATGTTAGACCGGGACATTAGCTAAGGAGTTCAGACCTACCAGGGACCAGCGCCAGAACCTGGCCCCTTCAGAGAGGTTTCAGGGAGCAATGGCCCTGGAAAACCCCATATGGTTGGGGGTTTTCCTTATCTGCCATCGACCGGGGTTAGGCACCCAGAAAGGTAGGCGTAACAAAACAAACCCCACATGGTAAGACACTACAACAAAAACCGAACAGAGAGGTAGAAAACTCCCTACAATCCCAAGGAAACAAGCAAACAAGCAAACATCACACTTTATTGCCGCGCCGATCGTCCGCGCAGCCCTCCCCACCCCGGGAGGGGGAGGGGGGAGCCCCGGACCTACCGCGCCGGCTGCCAAGCTCCAGTTCGGAAGCTAAGCCTCAACCAACGCGAAAAAACCGCCGACCGGTGGGAGGGAGGGTTTCCAGGGAGCCTCCGGGGCTCACCCAGAAAATGGCGTTTCATTACATTCAACGCTGGTTTTCTGTGGGGAGCCCCTACGGCTCCCTGGAGCTTCATACCCAAAGAGAAGGAAAAGAAAGGGCTAACCCGGGAGGCGGCCGCCACAAACTCTGCAACGCAAAGCCAAGACAACCGGTCGCAAACCTGCGACCCAAGGCAACAAGAACGCCCAAGAACAGACATACACATGGATGGGCGGCCAAAAACCTGTGCGACCCACAATTCCCTGCACCCGAAATGAGCCCGAGACGTCACCAACACAGCAGCAATTGCTGTAAACGTCTGAACAGCACGGGCGCAAAGACAGACCGCAGTAAGAAGGAAAACACTGCGGACGACCCGGGAGACCCGAGCCCTGAAAACAGGGAACGAAGGAACCGGATCAACCCCAGCGCATCCCCAGGCACGGTACGCCGGCAACAGCAAAAAGCACAACTGGACAACACAGGACGCACCCCCCGGCCAAACCAAACAAGTACCAATACCCCAAGAACCCCTCCGGAAAGCAGCCGTCTCGACCGTCGCCAGGACAGAGAAAGGCTGCACACCAATAAAGCTACCACCAGTACCAAAGAGGAGGAAACTGAAACCGAAGGGGCTACCACAAACTGAGGGGAAGAGAAGAAGGCACCCTGAACAAGGACCAGGATGGCTCAGGCGACTCATGAGCAGGCCGGAGGGGAAACAAAACGCGAGAAGACGTAATAAACGTCATACAGTCTCCAAGACGAAGCTCGCAGGTGGGACACCGGCAACAAAGCCACCTGAACACCATAGAGATGGCGATACCTGCGTCAAAATACCAGACGCGAAGAGCCAAAGAGAAGGCCGAACCAGTCACGGACAGGACCGATTCGGCCTGCCGAAAGAGGCGAAGCCTCAGGAAAAACGCCCCGGGTACGGACACCTATCAAGCAGCGTCTGAAAAGAAGGCCGGGCCGGCCACAGTGGAACCATAAGGACTGTTCTCGTGGGAATGGGCTGCAACTGAGCCAGAACCCGAAGCAACAGCTGGACCGGGAGAAGAGGTACAGGTACCCCCCACCTCGACCAGGCCTGCCGAAAGCCTCCACCGTGAAGTCCTCGCAGGTGGGAAGGGCGCCACAAAACGGGCGACGCCTAGACCACGCCGACCCGAAGACGTCCATGGCCAGGAGTCCAGAAGCCCAACAGAGCCAACAAAACGAATCGGCGACGACTGGCCAACCCACGAAGAGGAATGAACCGAGACAGCTGTCCACCAGGACGCAGGACACACCCCGGACACGAGCCACACGGTTAACCAAACCCCCTGTGGTTCCGGCAAGAACCACCAGAGAACAGTCGAAACAGAGCTGAACGGTAGAGTACCTAGTGACCCAAACCCTCCGAAGCGCAAACCAGACAGCCATGAACACCTGAACCGGGCTGTGAGCCCGACGGACAGACAGACTCCATCAACCTCGGCCGACCTGGTGAGCACAGGTCACAAAGCCCCAGCCGAGAGACGACCCGTCCGTGAACACATCGAGCGAAGGCTCGGGGAGCCGCCAAGGCACGGAACCCCGAAAACCCCAAAGAGGAAGCTGGTGACGCAGCACCAACACCAGATCCCCAGAGGAACCCAAGGAATGCAAGAGGCGGAAGTGGAGTCTCCGTAGGAACCAACCGACGCCGGAGCCAAACCCGACTCCGCGGGTAGACAAGCACGCCGAAGTGCAAACTCCCGCACAACCGCCCAAGCAACCGCTGAGCAACCCGGGACCCCCTCCTGAACAGCCAAAGGCGGGACCACAGCCACAGTAACACTTCTGGAGGGAAGATAATGAGGGGCCCAAGAGCCTGAAACAAGGCCCAGGTCCGAACCCGGGACGGAACAGAAGGTAAAACCTCCAGATCACCAGGAAACCAAACCCAGCGATCTGGAAAGAACCATCCCCTGGCGAGCAGACAAGCGGACTGACTGGGAGCCCACTCCAGCCAGTCGTCGAGGTAGGCCAGACACCGAATCTCAGACGCAGACAGGGCACTAAGATCCGGTAAAGATGCAAAGAGTATACAAAGTGCCCTTCACAAAATAGGGAATGCAATAAAAACAGCAAACCTGAAGCCCCACCACCAAAGCATTGTATGACAATCATATGAAGACATATTATGACATATGACAATCATTATACGACAATATGACAATTATAATCAAAGCATGATATGACAGTGCTGGGAAGACGGGACACCACGAGAGTAGCTCTCATCCTGTAACTACACTTAGGTAAGTACACATAGGTAATTACCAACCGTGCTAGCCCCAGAAAAACTGGAGAGGAATGTGCCAAGAAGTGACCTGGAGGTCCAGGTCCACCATCCATGCACCCGGCCCTAACAGAATCCGAACAGGAGACAACAGTCCTCCGAGCAGGGCAGAGGATCCAGGGCGCAGACGGAAGTAGTCCAGAAGAACTGCAGACTGGAAAAGCTCATGACTGCAAAGAGCAGACGGGAAGCCCAGAAGGATGGGGCGGAACGACCACGCCCCACGCACCCACGAAGAGGAAATGAAGCGCAGGGAAGAAGCCCACCCCGCCAGCTCTGAACCCCCCCCAAGGGGGAGAAGCCGTCCTCCGACGCCAGCAGAGGCCGGAAGACAACCCAAAGCGCCCACCAACAGCGGGACCAAGCGAGAGGCAACAGAGCAAGCTGCTCCCCCAGCGCCCAGTCAACAGAGAAGGGAACAGAACCCCTTCAGAAAGAAAAAGTACACAACCGAAGTCATGAGGAGAGACTACGGGAATGAAACCACACTTCGCTGGAAGAGGAAGTGAGGGGAGACCTGATCACCACATACAAGATACCCAAGGGAATTGACAGGGTTGAGAAGGACAGGATATGTAACACAAGGGGCACACGCACTAGGGGACACAGGTGGAAACTGAGTACCCAAAAGAGCCACAGATAGAATTAGTTTTTTTTTTTTTTTTTTTTTTTTTTTTTTTTTTTTTTTTTTTTGAGTGTCAGAATGGGAACGGGAAAGCACCAAGAAGTAATGTGGCGACTCCTCACACAAGTAACGAGGCTGACCCCCATACAATGTCACATGTAGACATGACAGAGCCCAACAGGCACAGGAACCGATACACCTGTTGACGGACGGTTGAGAGGCAGGACCAAGGAGCCAGAGCTCAACCCCCACAAGCACAACTAGGTGAGGACATATATTGTAAAAGCACAAGCCGCCGACTAGTGGCAAAGAGCACTACGCCGGCCAGGCAAAGAAGGCACAAAACTGCATCAAAAGGCCCACCTCGACAGCAAAACCACAAAGTCCCAGCACAACCACAACATGTGCCAAGACCCAAAAAGCTCAGCCTGCAAGCCAGGAAGACCCCGGAACCCCAAAAGGCCGAACCGGGTCACACGAGGAAACAAAGTCCCCTGAACCCACAAAAGGGGGCCCAAGAGGAAGAAACCTCCAGAACGAAACCAAGGAACCCAAAGGAACCCAGAATCGAACCAGGGGGAGCCCAAACCACCACATATGCCGGCGGAAAACACCACTAAAAGGCAAAGCACAGACCCCAGCAGAACGCCCTGGGAAAACGGTCCCAACAGACCGAAAACCGAGGGGCAAGGTGTGGGAGCAAGCATACCAGCCAGGGGCACTGAGCCTAAACCCAGAGGCTCAGACCCCAAATCAACACCCAAACGTTCCCAGAGGAACAGGCAACGGCAAGAAAACACCAGAAAAACAAAGAAACGACAACAGGAGAACAAAAACCCTGCAAATTTTTTGAAAACTCACCAGAGACGCTCGCTCGCACACCCAGACGCATGTAAACAAACCGCAACGCCGCCCTGGTGGCCACGCCGGGAAACCGGCAGACGAAAATGGCCGCCAGCAGGGGCTGTGACTGACGCTTAATACACAAAAACACGCCAGCAAATGTGGGAAGCTAGCAGACTGGAAGGGCGAAAAACGACGCCCAACAGCAGAAAAACCCCTGAAGGGGCAAAACCGCCCCAGAACTGCTAGTAGGCAACCCCCACAGCCCCGGGAACCAACAACAGAGGCCCCGGGGCAGAGCCGTCCTCCAAGCCCTCCGCCCTGAAAGAAAAGCAAGAGCCCACGGGAAAGGCAACAAGAAAGGGCCGCTGGTAAGACCCAGAAGCCTTGGCAGGAGGCACAGGCTCAAACCTCCGTCCCCAACCCGAACGGGGCATCCCCCGAAAACCGCCCGAGTCTCTGCCGCAACTGAACCCCGCCCCGACCCAGAAACACGCAGACGGTCCGGAGCCGGGAACATGGAGAGAAAGGGGCGAGCAGCACCTAACCAAACGGGGCGGCCACGGGGCATTCGAGTGGGAAACCAACCTAGCATGTTGCAGCAACCTAACCTAGCTTGCAACACGGATGCCGCCTGTACTCTGAACAGTAATAACATCAGGAGAGTACTGGAGAACAAGCAGAGAATCACTCGCAAGACTCCGGGTCAAGGTGTCAGTGACCCAACAGGCAGCATGACGGAGGTAAAAATGACGACTGTCACCCGGAGACAAGGGAACAGCAACCAACGATCCCGTACAAGACGGGTTGGAACCCGGAAGACACATGCAATGGTCCCCCGAGCCCAGACAGGGGTTTCCAGGGCCCGTAGGGTAACAACTACGGGAAGCCCGGGCAAGGTGTTGCTAACCGGTTAAGAAACCCAAACATAACAAGAGGGTAGATTATAGCACTGAAAACCCCCGAGACGTGTACAAGCACGGGGGCCTAGCAGAGGGCCGCCAAACACTACCAGTGGAACTATAACCACCTTAGGCAGACCCCCACCAGGCAAGAAAAAGAAAAACAAAAGAAAAACCCCGCAAAAGTACACCGTCTCCAGAGGCAACAGAAACCGGCCGCCGCTGAGGTGGCAGGCTGCGCAACACCTTGACGCCCTAACCAGCACAATACCAATCCCTACCCAGGGCCAAACAAGGGCCCCAAGCCCCAGCTGGCCCCAAGGGCGAGGCAAATGCCGAGCAGCAAGAACCTCTACGGGAATGGTTCCCGAACGCCCCAGGGAAGATAACCCTGTAACGCAAGGGCAGTACTCACAGGGCGCTTAGGGAAGTCAGCCACTAAGCACATGCAGCCCCGGCACTGATGAAGTACTCCTGGCCACCGCACACCACAACACACGGCAGTGAACGCCACACAAGGCAAACACCGCCTAGGAAACTGAGGCCAGAGAAGCGTCAATCCCGGTTGACATTAGCGAACGAACTGGAGCTTGGCAGCCGGCGCGGTAGGTCCGGGGCTCCCCCCTCCCGGGGTGGGGAGGGCTGCGCGGACGATCGGCGCGGCAGTAAAGTGTGATGTTTGCTTGTTTGCTTGTTTCCTTGGGATTGTAGGGAGTTTTCTACCTCTCTGTTCGGTTTTTGTTGTAGTGTCTTACCATGTGGGGTTTGTTTTGTTACGCCTACCTTTCTGGGTGCCTAACCCCGGTCGATGGCAGATAAGGAAAACCCCCAACCATATGGGGTTTTCCAGGGCCATTGCTCCCTGAAACCTCTCTGAAGGGGCCAGGTTCTGGCGCTGGTCCCTGGTAGGTCTGAACTCCTTAGCTAATGTCCCGGTCTAACATAACACACATTAGCCCGATAAGCTCCAGGGAGCCGTAGGGGCTCCCCACAGAAAAGGAAATAACAGCAGAAGTAAACATTATAGATACAATTGTTGGGTTAGTAAAAGGCCTTATAGCAAAAGACAATGACTGTGATTACAGAAGAATTGGAAGGTACAAATATTTTAAAAACCAGCATCGAATGTAATGAAACGCCATCAAACGCCCCGGAACTATCCAGGCCGATATTGCTAATATTAGACCTTAGACCTTGGCCTCAGTCAGTGTGAATGGAGTTCTTAGGCCTACCAGGGATCACGAGCCAGAACCTGGCCCCCTCAGAGAGGCATGGGGAGCAATGGCCTATAGAAGCCCCCATGTGGTTGGAAACATTCTATGTCTACCATCGACCGGGTTAGGCACCCAGAAAGACAAGCATCCCAAAACAAACCACTATTCTGGTTAAGAAATTGCTACCGAGAGCCAAAGTAGTGGACAAAACTTCCCAAACAAAAGCGAGCAAACAAGCCTGATGTCACCACATCGCAGTCTGCACAATTTCCCCCAACCCGGGAGGGGGTAGGGGGAGCCTCAGACCCCTCGTGCCGGCTACCCAAGACCCTAGTTCTGAGGCTGGATATCAAAAACACACGAAAAACTGCTGACCGGAGGGAGGAAGGGTTGTCGTGGAGCCTCCGGGTCTCACCCAGAAAATGGCGTTTCATTACATTCAACACTGGTTTTCTGGGGGAAGCCCCTTCAGCTTCCCGGAGCTATTGCCAAAAGACGAAAACAAGAGGGACTTACCCGGGAGGAAGTCATTGCTCGCTCCTCAACGTGAAGCCAAGACAACTACCTGCAACTGCCAATCCAAATCGACACAGGTCCGACGAGGCCCCAGGAACATTAACTAAGTAACATGCAGCCAGGACCCTGCCCAACCGCCAAAAACCCCACATCTGAATGTCAGCCCAAGACATGTTGCCGAAGACGGCAGTAAGAGCCGCCAACTTACAAACGTAGTGGGCATGGGGATAGACCACAGGCTGGCTGGACCGAATAACCGTGAGGACGACCTGAGAGATCTGCACTCTGGAACAGGGACGAAGGAAAACCGAATCAATCCAAAGCGCGTCTCCGGACATGGAAGTCATGGGGTGTAAATAATGGCAGAGAACCGCAACCGGACAACATGTGATGCACCCCTGGCCTGACCACGCATGAATCAAAAACCCAAGGACCCCTCCGGAAAGCAGTCGTCTCATTCTTCACGAGAAAAAGAGGAGACGGCTGCAAGCGAATAAACCTATCACGAGGACCAAGAGAGCAGAAACCCCTGCGCCGGAAGCGAGCATGAAGCTCCCCCGACCTGACCCCGAGAAGCCAATGCCAAGAAGAAAAGAGCCTTGGAAAAGCAGTCCTGAACCAAAGGGGCTACAACAAACCGAGGAGAAGAGAGAAAAGAAAGCACCCAATCCAAGGACAGAAACAGCTCAAGCGGAGCATGAGCAGGCCGTTGGTGAAACAATGCACGAAATAGCTTGCGAAATGGTACAGAAGTAACATCAGTACTGAAAGCAAGAAGTAGCGGCTCTGCCAACACCGCACAATACGAGGTGACAGTATTTGGCATAAGATGATGGTCCTGAAACAACCACGAGAGAAAGGACAAGACAACCTTAACTGAGAGCAAAGAACACCTACGAAGAGAAAGAAACGAAAGGACCACCAGGAAACTTCATATTGCCGCCGAGACGAAGCCCGCAGGTAGGACACCATCAAGGACGCCACCTGAGCACCATACAGATGGTGCTAGACTCGAGTCAAAAAGACCAAACACGAAGGCTCGAGAAGAAGATCGAACCAGCCACGTGACAAATTGGACCGATCTGCTGAAAGAGGCGGAGCTACGGGAAAACCTCCGGGTTCGGAAACTGACCAAGCAGCACCTGAAACCAAGGCTGGGCCGGCCACCATGGGACCAAGAAGACTACTCTTCCCTGGTAAGTCTCCAAGCGAGCCAGGACCAACAGCTGAACTGGGGGGAAGAAGTACAGGAACCCTAACCTCAATCAGTCTTGCCGAAAAACATCGACCCCGACGGCGTCACTGTCGAGGAAGGGCGCCACATACGCCCTTCCCATACATTACATAGGTGACGCCTCGACCCTGCTGACATGAAGAAGTCCACATCCAGGCGTCCGAAAGTCTGGCAGAGCCAACTGAAGGAGTCAGCGTCGACCAACCATTCCATGGACATGGGAATGAACCGAGACAGGCCATTCGCCAGAACGTTGGACACCCAACACATGTGAACCGCCAGGAGAGCCAAACCATGAGAACTCAGCAGACAAATCACCCGAAGCAACCAGCCCCAAAGAGCCAAGGACCGCAGAGAACCCCCACGGTTCAGACAATAAACCACCAGGGAGCAGTCTGAATGGAACCAGATTGTCGATCCGCGGGGAACCCGAATCCTCCAAAGAGAATACCACACCACCGCAAACTTCTGAACTGTGCTACGGGCTCGACAGAAGGACGGACCCCACTGCTCCTGGCCGACCTGTTGAGCACTGGTCACAAAGCCCCAGCCCAGAGACAACGTATCTGTGAACACATCGAGTGAGGGCTCGGATAGGCCCCAAGGTATTGAACCCTGAAAAACCTGAAGAGGAAGCCGGTGATGCAGCAACCGACGCAAGGCCCCCGGCGGCTGAACCAAGCAATCGCGAGAGAGGCAAAAGGGACGTCCCCAAAGAAACCAGAACAGCCGACGAAGCCAAACCCGACCTGGCAGGTAGACCATCACGGCAAAGTTCAGGCTCCCATACAAAACCTTGAGCAACCGCCGAGTGACCCGGGAGCCCCCAGAAACTGGCAAAGGCAGGACCGCAGCCGAAGGAAAAACTCTGGAGGGAGAGACAAGGAAGCGGTCCAAGATTCCCAAATAAGACCCAGCCAAATCCGAACCTGGGAGGGGACCAAATGGGACTTCCTCCAGTTCACCAAGAACTCGAACCCGGCGAACTTGGAAAGAACCAAGAACTCCCTCTATTTCTGCAATCTCTCCTGCTCTGAAGGGGAAAGTGAGTACTGAGCAGTACTCAAGACGGGACAGCACCAGTGATTTGAAGAGTACAACCATTGTGATAGGATCCCTGGATTTGGAAGTTCTTGTAATCCATCCTATCACTTTTCCGGCTGTCGCAATATTTTCTTGGTTACGCTCCCTAAATGTTAGGTCGTCAGACATCATTATTCCCAAAATCCTTTACACGTTGCTTTCCTACTATGGGAAAATTTGATTGCGTTTTGTACCCTGCATTATGTTTAAGGTTCTCATTTTTACTGTATCCGAGTACCTGGAATTTATCACTGTTAAACATAATGTTATTTTCTGCTGCCCAGTCAAAAACTTGATTAATATTTGTTTGTAGTTTTTCAATGTCTTCAGCAGAGGTAATTTTCATGCTGATTTTTGTGTCATCTGTAAAGGATGATTCAAAGCTGTGCCTTGTATTTGAGTCTATATCTGATATGAGAATAAGGAAAAGCAATGGTGCAAGGACTGTACCCCGAGGTACAGAGCTTTTAACTGTGCTTGGACTATTTCATATGGCTGACTGTTACTCTTTGTGTTCTGTTCGACTAAAAACTGTGTATCCAACATACTACTTTACCAGTTTTTCCCATTGTCCTCATTTTGTGTGCTATCGCTCCATGGTCACATTCATCAAATGCCTTTGCGAAATCTGTGTATACCACATCTGCGTTCTACTTTCCTTCTAATGCCTCAGTACCACCAGGACAGAGAATTGTATGCTATTTACACCAGGGGGGGGGCAAAAACCAAAGGCAGAATCCCCCTACCAGGCAGGAAAACAAAAAGAAAAAGAAAAAGAAAACCCCGCAAGAGGACAGCGTACCCAGGTGGATCAGAGCTGGCTGCTATGATAGGTGATAACTAGCTGCGCAGTAATTGCGCAAAGTACTGTTGCTAACTGCCTCTTACTCTAAGGTGAACAAAGATGCCAGAACACTGCAGCACACAAAGGGCGGCCGAAAGCCGAGCAGCAAACAACCAAGCAGAGGCAGAAACCAAGAACTTGTGGAAGGAGGCCCCAAGCCCCAAGAGCAGTACTTACTGGGCACCTAGGGAAGGTAACCCTAGACGCATGCAGCCCAAGTACTGAAGAATTACTCTGGCTCATGCATCCCTAAGAAGACAGCCACCACACCACACAGACACAGAGCTGAGAACCAATTCATGAGCCAGAGCACACGACTTTTGCCTAGTGCATCAGCCTCAGAACTGGGGGTTTTGGGTAGCCGGCGCGAGTTCTTGGGCTCCCCCTTCCTTTTCCTGGCTAGGGGGAAGCTGCGCAGATGGCGGTGCGGCGACGTGGTGACATGCTCATTTGCTCGTATTTGTTTGTGGAGTTCTGTCCACTAGTTTGACTCTCGGTAGCAATTTCTTAACCTGAATAGGGGTTTGTTTTGGGATCCTTACCTTTCTGGGTGTCTGACCCAGTTGATGGCAGACAGAGTGCTTCCAATCACACGGGGGTTTCTATAGTCCATTGCTTCTCGTGCCTCTCTGCGGGGGCCAGGTTCTGGCTCGTGGTCCCCGGTAGGCCTAAGCCATTCACACTGACTAATGCCAAAGTCTAATATTAGCAATATCAGCCTAGATAGCTCCAGGGAGCCCAAGGGGCTCCCCTGGAGCTGGAGCTGGGGGGAGCCCAGAAAAAAACTGCTGAATATACTGTTTTGAAGTGCCCCTTTCTGGTAAGGCTTCAGTGGCTCCCTGAAACTAGCTTACAGACAATGTTCTTCTGAAATGAGTCACATCAACCCTAGAAGTCCTGTATAGCTTGCTGGGGACCAGAGCCAGAACCTGGCCAACTTACAAAGTCACAGTAAGCAGGGAACTGTAACCAAGAAAACATCCAGAAAATAAGTGAAGCAATACAGACAACTGCAAGGTTCACAGAAAAGAAATCACAAACAGCCAAACATTTCTGCAAAGGATTCACTCCAAAACTAGGTCAAACTCGTTTTAGTTATGGCTGGCCACCAACATTATTATTATTAACATCTTTATTGACAAAATTAATTACAATTTTGCCTAATCTGAGAATTTAAATTAAGTCTTATTAAAGTGAGGATAATGCTGGTATTCACTGTCACAGAGGACCGAGGGTCATACACAAGACAATAAGTCTAAACTGTAGGCCGAAGCACAGTATATATCATGGGATACAATCAATATTTTAATGTATGAATATGTGAAAACAACTTTCTATTGTGCACTGCCACACAAGGGCAGGGACAGGTTCATAAGCTTAGAAGTAATATACATAAAAATTGTTCTTCATTCTTTAAAATGGACAAGCAAATTTTGGATAAATTGTTAGGATGTCGTCCAGAACACCTGAATCAATGAAATAGTTACACAGTTAGTGGTACAAGAGGCCAGGAGGTCTAAAGCCTTTTACGGTTTCACATTCAACAATATAGTGTTCCAGTGAATGCATTAAAGATTATATGGAATGTAATTTTTGCCAATGATGATAATAACTATTGTATAAAATTTGTGTGGATCCCATCCCATGTTAGAGTTGGAAAACATGACTTTGTAGATCGATTGGCCAATGAGGCTTGCAGGAAAGAAAACATTGATTATGACTTTGGACTATCTAATGCAATTATTAGAAACATACAAATTAAAGAAATTAATTCAGATTTAGAAGAACTAAGAAATGTCCAGAGACCTGAAAGCTGCAGTATTAAAAGCTATAACAACTTTTGTAATATCAGGTATTTGTATGGTCAGCACAGTAACCAGATCAGGCAATGTGATACAGTCATTGGCCACCAACAGGTGGCAGCAGCACCACTTGGAGCTCCTGACTTCCACCTCATCATATTCTCTGTCTGGAGCTCAAAGACCATGAATTAATGCCCATGTTAAGGGAGAGGGGAGAAAACATGGAGCCACCAAGGCCCTATCAGAAAGAAAGGTTTCATTACATTCAACCCTGGTTTTCTGATGGAGTTGAACAGTGGCTCCTTGCATCTAACAGAGGAAAAAACGGAACATATCAAGAAGGAGGATAGCAAAAACAACACTTAGGAAGATAAAATGTTAGGACAGGAATCTTGACCCAGGGCAGCACAAGCCTGATGAGGACCAAGAACATCGACCAGGTATCATGTTGCTACAACCCTTTTAGACCTCCAAAATCCCTGAGCCTGAATAGCAGCCCATGACATTGGCTGCCATTTGGACAAAGCTGCATACAGTATTTGTGAACATCGCAGACCTGAAAGTAGACTGCAGGCTGGCTAAACTAAATGACACTGCAGACAACCAGGGATCAATGAACCTTGGAACAGAGAACCAAAAAAATTGGGTCAACAAACAGTGCATTCACTGAAGCAGAATGGGAGATGCACAAATAGCGACAAACCATCGCAACCTGACAACAAACGATACACCCCTGGCCAGATAAACCTTCCATCAACGATCAAGAGATACCTCTGGAAGCAAACCCTATCATTCTTCATAAGACTACAAAACCCTTAAAAGTTTCAGTACCAGAAGCAAGGCATGGGAAGGGTGAATAAGACATCCGTACAATGAAAGCAGACAGACAATATGAGCAGCAGCAAAAAGCGCACCAGCAGAAACACCAGCTGCTCTAATTCCCATAACCACAATAATGAGATGGGCCAACTTAGTGACAACCACACTAACACCAAACCTTAACACAAAAAACCAACGTTAAGTGTAGTGAAATGCCAATTTCTGGGTGAGCCCTAGTAGCTCTTTGAGGATTTGATAGTGTGTCATACTACTAGGTCCCCTTAGTCATGGAGTTCTATTAGCCTACTAGGGACCAGAGCCAGAACCTGGGCCCCCTTACAGAGGCACAGAGAATGGTGGCATTTATGCATCCACAGGGAAAGGCACCCAGAAAGTCAGCAAGACAAAAACCACTGTTGGCATGAAACATGACTACAGCCTCAAGAATCACCTAAAGAACTCCCCAAACTATGAAAGCAATAACAAATTAATTAAACTAGCACCAACTTGTTCACCCCTCTTCCCCCATTCGTTTGGGGAGACAAGAGAGGCAATCTAAGGTCAGCTGGCTATTCCACCCTCAGTTCTATGATGATGCAAACCTCCCAATGACCAGGAGTATATTGCTGCTTCCTGAAACCAACTACCCACAGAGAAGGCACAAAAGGGCACTTACCAGGGAGGAGGAAGCACCACAGGTGTCAAGACTAAGTGAAGACTCTTGGCCGCAATACACAACCCAAAGCCACATGAGGGCACTGGGGTCCAAGAGACTGACAAGATTTTGGGCCGCCAGAACCCTGTTTAACCACCAAAACCCTCACCCCTTAATATCAGCCCAGGAAATATTCATGAAGACAATCAAAAGAGCAGCATATTTCCAAACAACATGGGCACAAGGATAGATGGCATGCTAACTAGACTTAATGACACTGTGAACAACCGAAGGCAAGCCTTAGAACAGGGAACCAAGGCAACAGGATCAACCCACAAAGAATCCACCGAGGAAGCAACCTGTCCTCTTAAAAAGAACGTAGTTTTTGGCCGTTTGCCCGTATGGCCTAATATGGGTGTAATTTGAAAATGAACAAAAAAAAAAAATGAAAATAAATTTGGGATTTTTTTCAACGACAGTAAGTTAAGGGTCCTCTGATAGGTTAGGTGGCAGGAAATTCTCATAAAGTTTCAAAACGGTATGAAAAACGTTAATTGAAAGTTTCCTCTTCTAAGCTTGCCGAGTAAGCCGGACGACTCAAACAGAAAACGGAACAGTACATCACTTTTGTGAGTCGATTTCATTTCAAATTACGTCCAAATTTGGCCATAGCGTGCATACGAGCCAAAAGTGACGTTATTTTTAAGAGGACGGGTTGGAGGAAGAACCAGTGGCACAAAGAGCTGCCAGTGGATACAACACATGTCCAGTGGCAGCTAGACATGTGTTGTGTCCAGCTTAAAGTGCCTTATTCTTGATGTACCATCAATCACTTGTTGGGGTTCTGCCTCCCTTGGAAGCAGTCGGGTAAGATGGAGATGTTGCCTACTGTTGGTTGGGGGTAGGTACTTGGACAAGTCTGATTCTAGGGCTAATACGTTCCTGATGCAAGTTCCTTTCCTGCTTCACATCGCAACTACAGTATGAATAGCAAAAGGATGTTTCTGCTCAGGGTTTGCTCCTTTACCACCACAATGAGGGAGCAAACAATGACTCGTTTTGCTGGCATCTGGTCCCACAATGTGTGTGCTTTCTGGGTTGTTTCCTGTGGCCTGCAGTGGAGCTGGTTGGTTCCTCTCCCATTTTCGAGGTCGGGCCTTGTTGGTCAGTACTACTCCCCAGCACTGTCAGATTATTCCATGTTGGTTGGGCTCTGGTTTGGTAAATGTCACCATGTTCCTTTGATGGGTCAAGGTTGTTATAAGCCCCGAGTAAGACTAAGCAAATCTACATTACTTCCTTCAGGGGTGAACAGCTTTACCCCCTGTCCAACTTTCCTCATGACCCGTTGGCCCAAATTTGTTTGCTAATACAGGCTGGAGATTGGATGGTGTCCCTGGACTTCAAGGATGCTTATTGTCATGTCCCTATACATCACTAATTCAGGACTGACTAGGTTTTGTTGTGGGGTATCAGGCTTATCACTTCAGTGTTCTACTCTTTTCTTTGACTCTGGTGCCCCTGTGAGTTTACCCAGTTAACAAAGGTCATTGTGGCCCAAGCTTCATCTCTTAGGGGTTAATGTGTTGACATATCTCAATGACTGGTTGGTGTAAGCTCCCAGACAGTCCACGTATCACCTGGCTAGGGATCTGGTTCTTTCTCAGCTCACCATGTTCAAGATCCTGGTGAACTGGAGATAGTCCCAGTTATTTCTGTCCCAGATTTGGATTTAGCTAGGCTTCATTTAGGACTTCCTGTCAGTTTCTCTATCTCTGCCCCAAGTGGCTTCGCTCTGCCTGCATCTTCATTGCATGCTGGTGTTGAACTAGCTTCAGATGGACTCACCAGTTGGTCAAGCAGTTGTGAGGGAGCCTGAAGTTTACCTGTGTTGTCTTCCTGGGCAGGGTTCAGCTCCAGGCATTGTATCTGTTTCTCCAGTTCCACCCATTTTATTGCTCTTGGGACAGGTGGGTTTGGGCCCTGCCCTCCTTTCATCACCTCTTACTTCACCGGCTTCCCATTCAGGCTTTTCAAGGTTCAGTCCTGTGGTCCCAACTTTCCCCATTGCTTGATGTGTTCATGGACGCCTCATCTCTGGGTTGGGGTTTTATGACCATCACTCGCCAGGCCACCCAGGGTAAATAGTTGAGACCCATTCCTTTGGGCGTACAGCATGTTGCACGAGTTTGTAGTAGTGTGTTCTCATCAGAACTGCTCAGTGGTTCAACCACTGCATAAAGATGTAGATAGTTATATATAACTTGTGTATAGAGTGAGTAATAAAAGCAAAAACTGTATTTCAGGTTATCCAAAGAATATAATATTATGCATATATTAGTGACAACGATATTTTTGTGTATGTCAATGTTCTGTAAAATTTATTTAAATTATTTCTCAAATAAAAACACTATTGCATAACTGAAACAGTAGTTATATTAAAAAAAAAAAACAGAATCACAAAGAAGTGAGTTGCACAACAATTTCCTTTAAGCAGTGCCAGGAACAGATTAACATGCAACAGATATACTTTACAGTATACTGTACAGGTTTGTATATTGTACTTAAACCCTGTTTTTGTCAATTATGTGTACATAAATCCAGTTATTCAGCACAAACACTGCTTTGTGTAAACCAGTAAGTGGACCAACGAACATAAAAACATTCAAGGTGAATAAGAGTCCTTGATTATCTTGAGTCTTAACATGATTTCGGGGTCTTATGAGTCTCGAGTCTTATGATGATTTACTGCTAGGTGAACAGGGGCATCTGGGTGACAAACTATTTGTTTCCGCCTCCGCCGGGGATCAAACCCGGAACCTCAGAACTATTAATCCCAAGCACTGTCCAATCAGCCGTCAGGCCCTCTGATCCTGTTCTCCTGCAACACTCATCACACTCCTGTTGTGTCAATGACCCGGCTTCCTCTAAGCTCATGAAGCCAGAAGTCGCAGATACTGTACTGGTATTTGTTCTGAATTTTTTTTTCATGTAAAGTATCATTCAATAAGAACATTTTTCTTTTTTAATAATTAATATGGGCTGAGTGAATTTTTATGATAGTCATATCAAGAGGGTTAGTAATAAACTGGTGTTGTGCATATAAAATTTATAATCAATGGAAGTAGTAATAGCTTTATTTTTTGGAATTTGCTTGGTTTAGGTCCCACAAGGTAGGTGATGAGGGATTATAAAATATTCTGGCTACAGCTTCTCAGCTAAATCACATAAACCATCACCGATGTTCCCAACTGGCCCCCTCGAGCTGGTCATTTTGACAAAGTATTATTGCTGTACAGAATGGTACATAAATATTAAATATATATTTAAAGGTGTATTCAAACAACTGGGGAAGGTGGGAAGGTTAGTCATTAGCCAAGGGGGTCCTCAATAGAAATAACAGGCTCACCCAAAAAAGCCAAAAGCTGAGAAATACAAGACATGCAATTTTTTGAATCTGCTAGATGGAAACTGAAATTTGTATCAAAATTTTGGTTACTGTATAGCTTTCTAGATACTAGTGAAAAGTACATTCCAAGTTCCTGTGTTAATTTTTAATGAAAATGTTGATAAAATATAGTACTGTACGTAATTACTAACGAATATTAATTATATTCTTTTTAACGCACTCAGGCTAGTTGACACACGGTAGCCACTCACCTGATTTTTTACTTGGATGAGGAGCTTGGGGTAGAAATTCGTGTAAAATTCATATCCTTTCCTTTGAGGAATCTGTACTCCATTAACTGGTATATGGAAAATGCAGATTTTACAGGGCATGCTTCCCACCCTTCATTTTCCAAAAACATATGGAGCTCCTCCATTCTTGCTCTATGATGATTGCGAAAGTAATTAATGGATTGTTTCTTGATAGGACTCACGAAGTGTTTCAGATTTGCTACCACAGAAAGATTCACCAACATCAATCAGTTTGTTAATGACATCTAATATTCTCAGAAAGTCATCAAATTTGAAATGAGACAGATCCGATGCTAAAATAAAAGTCCGCACTTTAGCTTGAACGTCTTGCCATATTCTGTACAGTCCGTGCTCTAATTTCTGCTTGGCATATTTCCTAGATGTAGCTACCTCAGCATCTGCCTCAGCTTCACTTGAGATGTCATCTTTGGCCACTTTCACATTGTTCTCGTGCCACTTTATGATACTTCTATAGCTTTTTAAAACATTCCACATGCACTTACTTAAATCTAAAAGACACGGAAGAAAACTCTCCTCATTTACGTACTTGCATAGATCAGAGTACTGCAGTTTGGAAAAAGATGACCCTGACCCAGTGTTACTGCCTCCACCGCTGTTGTATAGCTCCACATATCCAAGGACAATGGTAAAAGCAGAGTTATGAATGTGTGAGGTCAAATGCATATGTAACTGGTCCATTAGGGTCTGCGTCTTCCCCAGGAGACCATAGGCAATTTGAAGCTTCTCGTAATTTGCTTCATTAAAATTAGCTGCAACTCTTGCTAAAGCAACATCGAGTTGTTCCTCGGCACCTTCCAAGGTGTCCTGCAGTTTTGTGCTCAACTCTGATATACAGGTAAAGTGCTTGAATGTTGCGGCAGCTTTCTGACACTCCAGCAACAATTGTATTGCTCCTGGATAGTCCTCTGCTTTTAGCAAGCTCTGGAGTTGCACATCAGTCATCTGTAAAGTTCTTATCATTCGTAGAGATCTGATAACACTTGCAATTTTCTGTCGTTTGCTATAATTGGCAAGAATACCTAAGCTTGCAGAAGTGAACTGACTTCTACCTAGGGCTAGCTTTTTGCGGCCCTCGACACACAAGCCTACTCCTTTAATTACTTCCGTCTGTAACTCAGTCACTCTTTCCATTTCTTTACTACACTGCCCCTGCTTCTGCATGATGAGGTCAGACACCCGCCGCGACACAATCGCATGCTGCTTGCGTAGGCGTGACCTCATCCCATTAATAATATGAACATCAGCAATATCCGGAAATTTTTGCAGCTCGTGCTCACCCACATCTACATTGTCACTCTCAAAATACAACGCTTCAATACTGTCAATGACAGCCTGCTCAGCCTCTCGGGTGAGAATGTGATCATTGAGGAGACAGGCTTTTCTCTGGAGCTGAGCTGTCACCGCCGTCCGTCCCTCAAACTCGTCTGACGTTACAAATTCTGCCGCCTGCACGGGTAACGACGGCACCTTAAGTGATATCTTTTGCTTATCAATGAAAGACATAAGCTTTTCTTTGATATCCATTGTGATTTGACATGAAAAGGGTCGAACTGGGAAATATTGTGACACATCCAACGTGATCAGCTGTTTGACGTAAACAAACAATATTACTGACTTTGACTAATGCCAATAATATACATGCATTTCATCATTTATATTATATAATTTAAAATATTATATTATTTATATGGTAATTTGCATGTGAAAATGTGTATATAGAAATATATACATATTAAAATAACTTATCTTAAATGTTCTTAATAACTAAAATAATGCTTATTTTATTCAACATTTATACGTAAGAATAAGTATTGTATAATTATTTCGTAGGCATCACTCAGTAGCAATATTATTGATAAAGAACCAACGTCCAGGAGCCCGCTGGAGGCAGCTGCTCCAAACTCCACCAATGGGGAGACACGTGGACCACCTCCACGTTCCAACAATATATCTCCGTCGTTGGAATATTAACATGAAAATGCAATACTCCTAACAATAATATACAATTTAATAAACTAACAATATTGCGCTCAATTTATAAGTAGATGAGAGTTTAAGTTCGGTGTTTTTAATACGTTAATATTCGTTTTCGTTGACTATGCGCACCCGTCGGGAAGTTAAGGGTGAGCTGTCAGTCGGTGTTGGAGCTGTGAGAGAGGAAGGTCGTTGTTGTGGTCACTCGTCGCTATGAAGGCTTTCCTCGCTCTATTGGCTCTTATGGTGGCAGCCGCTGCTGGTGAGTCTATTGAATGGCGGATTTAAGGAAAACGTTACAAATTGTATGGTATAATTTAAGTTCATTAAGTTATTTATAACAGCCCTGGAGACCAAATATTTATTTCTAGCCGGGGAGACATACCATGGTAGGTTGTGATATTAATTTGTCATGTAGTGAGGCCCCATGAACCTTGATCCCTATGTCTCGACGCCGCGTGTGCTCGAGGCCCACCTCGCTGGCACCTGCCCGAGGCTCACCTCGCTGGCACCTGCCCGAGGCCCACTTCGCTGGCACCTGCCCGAGGCCCACTTCGCTGGCACCTGGCATATATATATATATATATATATATATATATATATATATATATATATATATATATATATATATATACATATATATACATATATATACATATATATACATATATATACATATATATACATATATATACATATATATACATATATACATATATATACATACATATATACATACATATACATACATATACATATATACATACATATACATACATATACATACATATACATACATATACATATATATACATATATATACATATATGCACTCTTGCAAAATGCCGTAGTTTCTAAATGTCACTTTAAAATTGCTAATAATTTTCTAAATCTCTTTAATAATTCAAATTATATTATTCATAAATGTTAACTTCTCATTAAGTTTTAAGTATTACCCCATTAAACTTGTAAATATTTCTCCTAATTATGTATGTTATGCCTGAAACAGTGTGTATTAGTGGCTTTATGTAACCATTTCTTGCCTCTGAATTCTCTACTATATCGTGTATCAAATGTATGTACTTGATATAAAATAAAATATTATTATAGACTGATCATGTATCCCCCTTGACTCCTGTCTCGAGAGAATTTAAGTTTAGTTATACTGTAATTTGTTTCCTGGGGGACAGGCAGCCTGTGTATGTTTATACGTTAGGCTAGGGTATCGAGGTATCCTCCCGCTTCTCCAGGTCGAACTACTTGCCTTCCTCGAGATGCAACTTCACAATAGTTGACTAATTCCCAAGTACCCAATTTCTGCTAGGTGAAAGGAAACATGCCTAACCATTTCTGACCTGCTCAGGATTTGAGCCCGGGATTCTTAATTGTAAGTTTAAAACCAAACCAAGTGTACTAGCGAGACTTTGTAGTTCACCTACCCTGTCTTAACTTATCATACATTGAATGCTTTTGAGAGGATTTGTCCATTCTCTAATATAGTGACCAAAATTTAACAGCTGAGTGAGGCTTTACCAGAGCAAAATTTTATTGAAGGATAATGTTTGTTTCTATTGCCAATGCTTCTTTATATAATTCAGAAGTATCCTATTTGCTATATTTTGTCCATACATACTCAATTAGTTAGGTTTTAAATGATTCAGATGAATGTGGGTGGATGTATTATTATACAGTATCTAGGTTTTTATATTAAACATAATCAGTATGGCTTTGGTTCCCAAAATTACAGTACAGTATTAAATATTACCTCGACTGCAAATTTTTCAGGCGAAACCTGCACAGGAGCGCAGGTAGAAGCAGTGGGCTTTACTTCCCAGGATGCCACCATTGTAACAAAGATTGCATACATTGCTGATTTCACCCTCTCATGTTCTAATGGTGCAAAAGTGAGTTTCATCGTTGATGTCTTAGTGTGTGGGGAGGAGGGAAAGGAAGTTGTGATGTATTGGTTTCCCTAAAAATATAATTGATAGGTGCATTAAATTAATGGTAGATTGCATTTGTGTGGGTCAGATGCCAGTCTATTCGTACTCAAAATTACTACCTAGAGTAATCGCATATTTGTCATGTACGTATATATTATTGTCCAAGGAGTACAGTACTTGTAAAGACAACAGACAAAAGCATACTTTTTCTTCAGAAATATAACAAAATTGCTGCATGCACAAATTTTGTGCATCTTTAATGTATTGGGGTACTGTAACTTTTTAGTCACTGATATTATATTTTAAGGCTAAAACCTTTGCCATTTTGACCCATGAAGTGTATGCTCATTTGAAAGCAATTCTTGGATAATATATTTTGTACCGGATTGTGCAATGGCAGTATGATACTGTGTAATGTGTGTTATTTAGCTGAAGATGGAACAATTTTTGATTTGTTTGCAGAACCTTAAGGAATGAAAACGCTTTCTTTAGTACCTTAGTATTTATACCATTGATAATTCCCTCCCTCAATTCACTAATCATCAATCATCCCGCCTCCCTCTTGCTTGCTTGTCCGGATTCCTTCTTAGTTCAGTTGTATTGTTCACAATTGATTTTATTTTTGGCAACGGGGGGGGGGGGTGAGGTGGTCATCCACCTCCTTACCAAATAGTATGGTTCTAAAAGGAAGTTAATTGAAAGTAAATTATTTAATGTTTAAATTTGAGTTGCATTGGTGATATAATGAGTACATT
This sequence comes from Procambarus clarkii, assembly GCF_040958095.1. Lineage (NCBI taxonomy): Eukaryota > Metazoa > Arthropoda > Malacostraca > Decapoda > Cambaridae > Procambarus > Procambarus clarkii. The sequence goes on from NC_091156.1 coordinate 20,860,954, forward strand.
TTGTCATCTGTAATGATTATTAAAAAAAATTATTCCATATTTAAATTTCTCGAGAGATAATTTAATTGTCTTTAATAAGCAAATTGTGTTCCTTTTTAGGATATTGCTATAATTAAAAAGTATATTGTTAAACAAAGTACTGTACTGTATTTCAGTTTTAAGTAAGAATATTTGTCTTCCAGGACATTTCTCTGTATGCTGAAACTGTTGATGGCATCGTTGGAGTTGCTCGCTCAGTTGATGGTGTCAAGTACCAAGTAAGAAGTGCTGCTTTTACTGTACTAGTACAATTCACTAAAGCCATTTTTTCAATTTGCCATTTTAGACCTCATCGTCCTTTAGTGGGATTTTTACCAGAGAATTACTACTTGTATTTACAAACATTTTGCCTATTTTTGGCCATTTATCACAAAAGGATTGTGAGTTTACTTGATAAATTACAGAACATATCTTGATTTTGGAGGTTCCATTGTATATGCAGTACTGTATATATATATAAAATATTTTTAATATTTGTTTAAAAATATAAATTGTTCAATATTTAAACTTTTGACAATATGGATTATGCTAAATAGAAGTATGCATGTAGTCTCAGTTCAGTTAAACATGGGTGATAAGTCTGCCATTATTTTTGTTTATACAGTGGCACACAGGATTTTACCTCTGGTTTTTAAAAAGAAAAATCCGGATTCCATGGAAAACTTAATAAAATTAGGATCGTTGGTTCATCATGTAAAATAATTTTCATCAAATTGTATTTTTTTCTGTGAGGAGCCCCATCGGCTCCCTAAAGCTATCCAAACTGATATGTGCTATATTAGTTTGGGGTCATCAGTCACAAGTTATGTCTACCAGGAACCACGAACTAGAACTTGGTCCCCTCAGAGAGGCGCAGGGAGCAATAGCCTATGAGCACTTTATATTTAAAGTAAGTCATAATTGCCATCAATTGGGAAAGGACCTAGAAAGGTAGGTAGGCAAATCAAAACAGACCAGGTTTCCCTGTGCCAATCTGTGTCTGGTTACCCTGTGCAATCTACATCCCAAAAGATCAAAATAACTTCCCTAGAAAGAAACCAAACAAGCAACCCCATATGCGACTAGCATTTCCGCTCGTTAGCATTATATGTAGGAGGGCGAGTGGTAACCGGCAACCCACCGTACCAGTTTTTGAACGATGTAAAACTGCCAGGCCGGAGGGAGGGAGAGGGGGAAGTGTCGGGAAGCCTCTGGGGGCTCAACTGACGCCCTCCAAGTAAATAAATGGAAAATCTGGACTAGGACCAAAACTATATAATCTGAATTTTTCCCCTGTACTATACTATAGTTTGTCATTTTAAGGTTAGAAATTAATCATTTTTGTTTTATTTTTAGTTCTTTCTCTGTGAAACTTGAATTCTTGATTTAAGAAAGTATTATCACTTGCACAGTCCGGCGTGCGCACCCCAGCCCACCCTATGGTCGGCCTGGTGTTTCCCATGAGCGTGCCCCCTCACTAAAATGTGTGTACTCTTTCAGTTTTATCACCTCAATTTTCGTGCTACGTCATTCATTTTGATATCAAATTGTTTACAATAGAATTCTCTAAAGAGGGATATGCATATACGTTAAAAAAAAAAACAGGCGCGCTACCCATGGCAAACCAGAAAATCTGCCGAGCATTACCCCGTGAGTGAGCACCCATGCACTCACCTACAACACCTGTACCAAAATGTGTATACTCTTTTTGCAGTTTTCACACCTCGATTTTCATGCTTCGTTGTTCATATTGGTATTATCAAATTGTTCGCAATAGAATTCTCTAAAGGGGTATGTGCATAGGTCAAAAAGCCCAGCGTGCCACCTACAACAAACCCGAAAATCGTTCGAGCGTTAACCGTGAACGTGCAACTGCACCAAAATGTGTATACTCTTTTCAGTTTTCTCACCTCAATTTTCATGCTACTTCATTCATTTTTGTATCAAATTGTTCATAATCTAAAGGTGTGCATTTTAAAACTAATCCTGTAATGGTCAGGGAAAAAATGGAATTTTAACAAATATTTACATTTTGGACGCAACATGCGTCCCCGCCAGACTTCTGTAGAGTTATTTATGGACGCAATATCCATCCCTGCCCACCAAAAGTATTAAATAGATAAATATGAAAGGCAAGTTTTACCAAATGCATCAAAATGATAATTTCACCATCCTGCAATGTTGATTAAGACATCTGGCCCTCGGGACAGGAGCTAAGGGTTTGCCGTTTGGCAGCTGTAGAGGAAAACTACATCTGAGCATCCTGTTCAAGAATTGTCTAAAATTATGAATCGTAATGATTGATAGTAAATTTTTAGAGATGTGAATAGAAAATAAATAGAAAACCACTCTTTAAAATATAATAGCTGGGAAAAGTTGGGTAGATTTCATTTAACATTAAAAAACACAATATACAGTATTGCAATGTTCATTTTGTGTATTTGATATTTAGTGGAAATATATTTAGCCTGGTATGCAGTTTTGGGGGCATATTTTCTCTTGTAAATTTTTGTAAATACTGGAGACGTAAATATATTTTTACTTAATGACGCCACTAGAAAAAGCAGGTCATGTTCCTACTGAAGATGTACCAAAAATATGTACAGCAGCAAAAGGGTTCAATTTTATTTTTATTAAATTTTATGGCCATTATAACTTATAATGATCAACAAGATGTCTTTAGTTTTAATTCAACTTGTGTTAATTGAGGATATAACTTTTTAGGTAAGCTGGGTTGAGGATGCAGCCACTGCAGCATCTGGTGAGCGCCCCATCAAGCTCTATGATGAGCAAGGTTATGCTGCTCTCAGGAAGGTAAACTAACTTATGCGGTCACATCAAAGATTTCTTCTAACTTGTCTATTAAAAGAAGCATAATTGGTTTTCAAGAAGTGTGAATATTTGTGCACAAAATTAATAAACCATTGTGTATCATCATCAAACCATCATAAATTGTGTAGTTAAAAAATAGAAGCAACAAGTGTGTTACAATGTGGTATAATTAATTTATTTAAGTAGCTGATAGGAAAGCTTTAAGGAAAGTGTACAGATTAATCTATTTTTGGCTAGTTAAAATAATCATCATAGACCTGGCACAGTGCAGTATTTAGTGGAAAGGCATCAAGAAAATAGAGGCATAATATATTTGACTTGCACTGTGTGCCCGCCAAACACACACCCAAACTACGACGTTGGTACAACGTTCAAACAAGTTTTAACACTTCCTAACCAGTTATAACAACCAATATAGCAAGTTGTAACAACGTTCTAATACGTCATAAATGCGTTATGCCAAGATGTAACAACTTTATTACAAGTTGTAACAAGCGGAAAATGGAGACAGTTTCGGTTTGTGTTTCCCGGGTGTTCCTCGCTGAAATCCTCTGTGAATCTGGATGATATGTAGGAACCTTTGAATAGTTCTATAACAGATAGTGCTGCATAGCTATCCTGACTTGGCACTCTTTAGATAATAATTTGCATTAAAGTAGGTGAATGGTGAAATTATATTTTTCTAGCAGTCTGTATAGTAAAACTGACAGCACTGAGTGTGTCATGAGTGGTCACTGGGATATAAATGGGTATTTTTGTTATAAAATACCTCAGAATTACCTCTAAATTACTCAAGAAATGTGGTGAAGATCAGTGTAACAGGGAAGAAACTTCCAAATAATTGTCTACGGTGTGATGCACCCTCACTATGTCCACGGGATAAAAATACACATTGGTAAAAATCTTACTTACTAACAAAACCCCCTACAATCATAACAATGATCTTGCCTCTTGACATTTACTTTAAGATCCAATACTCCCATTTTGATAGAAGCAAGGATTTACACCCACAATATGCTAGGCAAGAATTAACACTGGATGAAAGAAACTACAGTAAGCAAACAAACATTAAACTGCATGTACACCAGTACACCATCCTCTTGCAGTTCACTATCTAAATATGGAAATACAATTATTGAACTGTAAATTGCATCTAATATTTATAAAGTAAACATAGAAACACGGTGGCAGATACAACAAAAAAAATAGAGGAAAATCATACAGGCAGAATTGATGAATCCTCACTCACAGGCAGTGAAGACCCAATAGAATGTGCTCGTCTCTCCAGGCAGTGTTCTGTAAAAAGCTCATACTATAACCGCCAGTGTTTTCTAATGTATTATGCCCAAACACTTGAGAAAACATTCTATAAAATAACTAACCTTCTAGCTGCTTACTACTTAGTCAAGCACCAAGTTCAAATTCATAAATACAACCAGTAGTTTACATATTAAATACTTTATCATACTACCAGCAGCTCTACACCAGTAGCACTCGACTGCCAACCTCTGTACTTTTTTTTTTTTTTGTAATTTCGTTGTTCTTATAAACAGACCCCCCTAGTTATTAGTGTAAAAAAGCAGTCGCAAATATACCTTTATATTCGATAAATTCTTTATAGTGTCTTGCTCGTGTACATATCTTTCAAAATTCTGTATACCTTTTTTAGGCTCAACGAGGGAACGAGGACACATCAACTGTACAAGCAATTGCTACCATCAATCTTTATCATCCAGTAAGTACAAGTGGTTGTAACCAGCTTTTGTATGAAGCATTTTCTGGGGAAGGGGGGCAAGTGGCTTCCTGAAGCTATATACAGTCCTGAGATGGTTCCCATCTACCTGGTCACATAACTGGGATGTGCCTACCAGACCCCCTCACAGATGCGCAGGGAACTGTGACATTTTGCTACTTCATCGGGGAAGGCACCCAGAAAGTCGGCAGTCAGAACTAACCTTTGCTTGGTTTAAAAAGAGGCCAAAGCCTCAATATCTGCCTAATGCATCCCCCCCCCCCCATTAGGCAGATTTTGAGGATTTTTCAAGATATGATTGAATCTCTTGAAACTAGTTTGAACTTATTCACCCCGCCGCCTCCAATCATTTTTGGGGAAGGGGCTTGCCACATCCCAGGGTCTTGAGCTGTCAGTGTTTATGCTGATGAAGTTAGGGCCACCTAACTGCTGTAGTGGTTTCTGGGTCACCTCCCTTTCATGCAGGCTCCACTAAAGTCGCATGAACCTGGCTTGTAGATTGATTGGAGCTGCTTGTGCTTAGGGTTACCTTCCCATTAAGTTTCTTAGTGCTGCCCTTCCATTTCCAGGGTTATCTTCTCTGAAGTGTTAGAAGTTGGTCCCTTACAGGTCCTCCTCACTTGTGGTGGTCCTTGCCCAGGGTGAGCCATGGGTTTTGCGACTTCTGTCCTAACCCAGGTCAGGTGCGACTTTGGCTGCCAGGGTGTATTGGTGGTACGTGGGCTTCCTTCATCGCACTGAGGTCAGCTTTCACAGCACTGTAACCCAGGCTGTGTCAGTTTTTAGGTCCAGAAAGCATCTCTGGTGTCTAGTTGTTTTGCTTGATCCTTGCAGCTATACACCGAGATGGGAACGATCTTGGTGTATAGCTGCAAGGAGCCACTGGGGCTCTCTCAAAAATTGACATTTCATTACATTCAATGCTTTTTTTTTTTTTTTGCCTTTGTACCGGTACAGATTTTTCATACATACTCTTTCTATTTCAGGGTGCTTACCGAGGCCCTTGGGTCCAATCAGAGACCATGGCTATTGTTGCTGCTATCTTCATATACTATTATGCTCTCACACAAAAGACTAGGCTAATGGCTTAGGTTGTAAAAAAAATGTTATATAAATGATGTGAATAATCTTTATTTCTAGATCATGTTCTAGTAAGGATGTGTGTGAATGGGATGTATGATTTAAAGATATTTTGTACGTAAATATAAACATTGTTGTGAGATATGTTGAGATGGTAATAAATTCTCATATTAAACACTAAAGTTTTCTTTTGATGTTCCCAAGTACTGCACAAATGTGAGTGAAGCTGGTTGACACTAGGCATTTCAATTGAGGTACAGACTGGTGAGGGCAAGCTGGGAAATGTCATACTGAAGGATCTTTTGTTACCTATATCTTGCATGAATAGTGGAAATCTTCTTGATTTTGAGAGCATGCTACACTTTCCAATTTCAGAAAAGTGTAACATAGGTTCCTCGCACTTCTTTGTGGTCCTAAGGTGACAGTTTTCCATCTAGAACAGCCCCTAAATCTCTCTCTCTCTCTGAATGTTTTGAAAGTTTTCTCACATAATTTCTAGATTGTGTATGTGGCCTGTTTTCTCCTATTCCTCATAACCAGTATGTGACATTTATTTACATTTAAGGTGATGAGGCCGCTCCTATTTATATCCACCCAATCTCATTCATATATATATGTCTAACCTACGAATTAAACAATCGAGGGATCCTTCTTCTATTATGTTATGCGGTAATTGGTTCCACAAATCAACAGCCCTATTACCGAACAAGTATTTACCCAGGTCTTTCCTAGATCTAAACTTATCCAATTTATACTCATTGTTTCATGTTCTGTCTTGTGTTAATACTTTTAATACCCTATTAATATTCCCTTTATGTCCATTCATCCACTTGCTCATCTCTATCATGTCATTCATAAATCTTCGCCTTTTTAGAGAATGTAATTTAGCTTTTGTCAATCTTTCTTTCTTCGAGGCGTTCTAGTGAATTTATATCCATTCTATAGTATGCTGACCAAAACTGTACAGCATAATCTAAATTGAGTCTAACCAGAGCAAGATACAGCTAAACACTATATATATACAGCTATACATATATATAATATATATATATATATATATATATATATATATATATATATATATATATATATATATATATATATATATATATAAACACACACACATGCACGCACGCGCGTTAGGCTTATATCCAGGCAACCCCATGGTCGAGCTACTGACCCTCCCCAGGATGCAACTCCACAACAAGCAGATCAACTCCTGGGTACTTATTTACTGCTAGGTGAACAGGATTATTAGGTAATAAATGCACGCAACCATTTCAGTCCCGCCCATAGTTCGAACTTGGAATTCCCGAGTGTAAGTCGGAAACAAACCCAACTGGGGTTTAGCGGCTGCTCTTTTTGCGGTGTCTTGTGCTGGGTTTTCCTTGGCGGGACCTCATAAATAAACTTGTGGAACTTTATTCATTATCAGTGCTACATATCCTTCCCGGCTTTGTGCCTTTTTTTGATAATTACTTCAACCCGTCCTCACACTAGGCTGTTTATTGCAGTGGCCGTTCTACCCAGACACACTCATCCGATTTTAAATTAAAACATTTTCACGCATCCGAGCAGACCGTCGTTGTCACCAATATTATTAATCACACCGCACCCGTGCCCCTCTCGGGAGTCACGAGAAAAAATATTTGTATAAAATCCATTTATTATCCGATCAACTTGGGAATAGTTTACAAATGTTTGCCATGAAATTTACGTTTTCTCTTATAGCCGAACAGCTTATTAAAGAGAACGTCGTGGCAGTGAATCATCGTGGTAAAACAATTGTATTATTGACACGACGAGTATAATCGACGTAGTTTTTATATATGTTGCCGGTCGAACGCATCCTTATGTGACCTTTAATACTTATGTTCTTATAGAACATTCTATTGCGAGCACATTGGTACAAAAATAAAATACATCGACAAAGTCAGGACAGTGAATTGAATATACACTTTTCAAAGCGAGGTTCGCCGATATGCCGCCGCGGGTAACACTTCGGCCACTTCCCACACTGTTTTGGGTGGGCTACGACATTGAATCTATATTTATATGCATATGTCCGTGTAGAGAATTTTATTGCGATTCCAATGATACCACAGTTAGCGATGTAGGACAACTGTAGGCTTCGCAACCATTAAGAGAGTGGAAACATTTTGTTGCTGTTTGGCGCTCTCGGCGAGTGATCTGAATAGTTTTTTATTTGGTGCTGATAGTCCTTATGCTTTGGCGGCATTTTATAGGTATGTTCTTATAGACAATTTTATTGCGAACACAGTGATACCAAATTTAAATACGTGCGACTTCAATTATTGTCAGGACAGTCAAAAGAGTGTACACTTTTTCGGTCTTACCGCGTAGGCGCGCGAACCGCCGAAAGCGCTTAGGGCAAAGCGCATTTTTTTTTTGAACGCCGAGAGCGCGAAAGTGTTAAAAATTGGTTTGTTGTATATAAATAAATAAAATTTTTATGTATAATATTTATGTATAGTTAGGTGTATGTTAGATTAGATGTTTAGGTTCTGTTGGCGATTATTTGTGTTTGAAGTACTGTACGTGGGTGAAGTATTTGTAGCAATCCATCCTCAGAGCGAGTCCATTCCATCCAGCAGTCGATCCCACAGACACATCAATTTTAACATACTGCTCATTCAAAACTACTTTTCTCAATTATATTATTATTATTATTATTATTATTATTATTATTATTATTATTATATATTAGCATATTGTGCACATTTAGGCACTGGTTAGGTTAGATGCTTATGTTCTGTTGCCGATTACTTGTATTTATAGCATGGGTGAAGTATTTCAACCTGTCCTTGAACCAAGTCTGTTCTATCCAGAGGTCGACCCCCAAAGATGCATTCATCAATTTTAGCATTGTTCATTCAAAATGGAACTTTGCCGAAATATAAATGAATATTGTTTATGTTAGCAGATTGTGCATATTTAGGCATTGGTTAGGTTAGGTGTTTTAGTTCTGTTGGCGATTATTTGTACAGGGGTACCTCGGTTTACGAATATAATCCCATTCCTGGAGGCGGTTCGTAAACCGAAGCGAATTTCCCCATAAGAAATCATGGGAAATGAATTAATCCGTTCCTGACTCCCAAAAAATTAACTTTAAAGTAAATTTTATACTTAATTCACCCAAATTTTCTCTACAAAAGTATGTACAAGTTATTACTTTCCTTTACTGGTGACTCCTGTTGGCGTATGGAAGACGGTGAGGAGGAGAGGCGTTACTGTTTGGAAGGGGAGTTCACTTCCATTATAACATCAGGCAGTGAGGACTTCTCTGGGGTGCATTCTCTGGCACGTTTTGCCTGCATATCACTAGGACCTGCTTCTGGCTCACTGCATGATTTTCTCATTAGAAATCATTCAATTGAAGATTGTTTTCCCTTTGCAACACTTTTCTGTAGTGAGACGTCACATTGTCATTAATAAGATCAATGCAACGGCCTGCTACAGCTTTATCTGGGTGATTCTTTTCAGCAAAACTTTACAGTTCTTCCCATACTGCACACATTTTCTTAATGAGGAAGGGACATCCTCTACTGCCTCCTCCTCCCTTGAAGATATGTTGTACTACCTACCTAGTTCAACAACATGTATACCATTTTCATGTTCATGAATGATCTCTTGTTTTTCCTCTATGGTCATTCTCACTTGTGTTTTCTTGCCTTGAACCTTACCACTGGCTTTCTTGAGACCCATGGCGAGATATATAAAAACTTTTATGTTCAAATAGCCAAAAATCTGAAAAAAATGTAAATCTTTGCAAAGAATTCAGGAGGGATAGTCACTTGGCAGGAGGCACTGGTAAACTGAGGCGCGATCACCATATGCTACCTCGTGCTAGGTCGGCCATACGCATATCAACAAACTCATATCCCGAGGTAAAGTTTGTAACCAGATTCAAATTTATCAAAGAAATCGGGCTCGTAACCCAAAAAATTCATAAAGCTGGGCATTCGTAAACCGAATACCACTGTATTTGTAGTACGTGGGAGAAGCATTTACAGCACTAGTTCGAATAAAAGTTGTCAGCGAAGCACTTGTTCTGGAAGTGTTCAGACGTCATCACTTTAGTCGTGTGTAAACCGTTTTTCATTCATGAACATGGGGTTTGGCGGATGCATGGAATAAACTTTGGGTCTTTGTTTGGAGGACCGGCTGAGCATTTACATCGTTATGGTTCAAACAAGTCGTCAGCGAAGCACTTGCTCTGAAAGTGTTCGGACGTTATGAGTTGTGAAACGTGTGTAAACCGCTTTTCATTCATAAATGGGGTTTGGGGGCTGGATTAACAAGCTTGGATCTTTGTATGCAAGGATGGGGTGATTTATTCATTATTGTTTCAGTGATTCAAACACTATGGGGATAAAAGTTTCAGTCCGTGCTCGCATACAAATATCCAATCTCGTTTATCCAGCCGCCAAACCCCCTGTTTATGAATAAAAAGTTGTTTACACAAGACTCGCAACTGATGACGTCGAACACGTCCAGAACAAGTGCTTCGCTCACGTCCTCTTCGAACTACCTACCCGCCCTCCAAACAAGACCCAAAAGTGATTCCATGCACCCACCAAACCCCTGTTTATGAATGAAAAATGGTTTACACACGACTCAAACCTGATTTCGTTCGAGAACTTCTGGAACAAATGCTTCACTGACGAATTTTGTTCAAACCACAACGCTGTAAATGCAGCCCGTCCTCCAAACAAGGATCCAAAAGTGATTCCATGCACCCGCCAAACCCCCTGTTTATGAATGAAAAGCAGTTTACACACGACTCACAACTGCTGACGTTCGAACATATCCGGAACAAGTGCTTCACTGACGAATTTTGTTCGAATCACAACGCTATAAATGCTTCACCCACGTACTACAAATACAAATAATCGCCAACAGAACCTAAACACCTAACCTAACCTATCCTATGCCTATATATACACAATATGTTAATATATTATAATATTAATTTATACCTGAGAAAATTCTCATTTTGAATGAACAGCATGTTAAAATTTATGAATGCGTCTGTGGGGTTGACCTGAATGTAATGGACTTGAGTCGAGGACGGGCGGACAGCCACTGCTTTAGGCAGCCTAGTGTGAGGACGGGTTGAAAAGTTTATTAATAAATTAAATTATATATTATATACGTTTGAATGTATAATAAGGGTAATTAACAAAGGTGAAAGTTTTACCCTGGGTAAAATAACTTGATAACATTAACGTTATACATTAATAACAATGCACTGTAACTTCTTGAATTAAAAACTTGAAGTTAACATTGTGAGATTAACCTTGCATATTAAAGTTGGTAAGTGTAACAAGGGTAAATTTAATGTATAACTTTCAGAGAGTAAGTAACAATGGGGAATTACGTTGGTGAAAGTGTTACCTTGGTTAAAATAACTGTGTAATACAGTAACATAGTATGATGTTACTGTCGGGTGGGGTGTGCGGCGGAGCCCCCCCAAACGCCAGGCCACAGAAGGCGAGGCCGGCTTGTGCAACAACCTGTCCTGATATTCAATTTCTTTCTTTATTATGCACCCAATACCCAGCCCGTGGGAGATGGTGTAAAGGCCTGATAGAGCGTCGCATTTTGACGCGTACTTTACCCAAGGCCAAATTAAAATTGTCGTATTAGAAGATGGTAGCAATTCAATTTGTCTTTATTATGCACCCCATACCCATCCCGTGAGCTGTGGTAGAAAGGGTTACAGAGGTATATAATTGGTCGGGCACTGATTTACAACTTGTTAAAAGGGAGTATAGGCGCCGTACGCTACGTCCCGGCGCCTATAGTCCGTGGACCGGGGTAATGTTACTCTCCCAAGGGAAGTAACATTACATGTGAGATGTAATGTAGCATGTGAGAGCTATACCTGCTGCATCTGCGACGCGCGCCGCCCCTGGCCTGTCCTGTCAGTGTCCTGTGAGGGAGGCTGCTCGTTGGGAAGACGGACTCCCAAACATTTGCGGTAGGATAGATCTTCTCGAATCAGCAGGACGATCTCGTTATTGTTGTTGTTATAGATTCAGCTACATGGAACAAGTTCCAAGTAGCACGGGCTATGGTGAGCCCGTAATAGACTTACCTGGCACAAGAGCGGGGCAAGTAGCACGGGCTATAGTGCGCCCGAAGTGGGCTTACCTGGCACAGAAGCGGTGCTGAATCTGGTGAGAGAATTCAACTAGATCTTCTCGAATCGTCCCCATGTTTATCTGATTTTAATGCCGTAGCACAGTAATCTGCGTGGTCGGCTAACAACCGACTTGAGCACGTTTCCTTTCACCTGGTGCCTCCATCTGTTTACCTACTAGTGAGCAGGTACACTCATACCTCATAGTCAATCCTTCCCGGCCAGGATACGAACCCCGGCCAAATCGCTCGCGAAGCGCGGGGACCGTGTCTTAATACCACCACCCCACGAAGACTGCATAACGTATATATAACAGTTTGGATTGATATACCCTGTAACCTCTGATATACGTACACACTAGGATGGCAGCACAATGTTTTGTAGGTAAGAGTGTTAAATTAACAGTCAAATGAAGGTGAATCCGGGACTGTGGTCTCTCCTACAAGGTCGACACGAGTCACCTGGCAAGTTGCCAGTAAAACCCACTTGAGCTGCTCCTCGCCCAGAGGCTAATATATCATTTCATAACAAATACATATCTTAACAAAATGGTTAATATACGATCGGGAAATGCATGATACCTCTCGGTATAATTGTTAACGTGGTGGAAAATCGGAGTGCGCCATTGGGTAATTGGCGGTGACTGGCAGGAGGGTGTGAGAATGACAGGGGGCGGCCAGGCCAGTCTGTGCTCACCACCAACACTCCCACACCGCGCTCCTGCTGTTATCTGAGTGACGCTCCTGCTGTTACCTGAGTGACGCTCTTGGTGTTACCTGAGTGACGCTCTTGGTGTTACCTGAGTGACGCGCTTGGTGTTACCTAAGTGACGCTTCTGGTGTTACCACCACCACCCGTCCCGCCAATCACTATTCATTAAGGCTTCAACGACCGATCAAGTCTGTGAAAGTAAGTACAGAAATACCAAAAACTAAGCACTCACGATCTATAGAAAATAATAATAATAGTCATATTTTATTTACGAGAAGTTACAACGGGGAGCCGGTCGGGCGAGCGGACAGCACGCTGGACTTGTGATCCTGTGGTCCTGGGTTCGATCCCAGGCGCCGGTGAGAAACAATAGGCAGAGTTTCTTTTATCCTATGCCCCTGTTACCTAGCAGTAAAATAGGTACCTGGGTGTTATATAGTCAGCTGTCACGGGCTGCTTCCTGGGGGTGGAGGCCTGGTCGAGGACCGGGCCGCGGGACACTTAAAAGTCCCGAAATCATCTCAAGATAACCTCAAAATATGGGTTGGTGAGGTTACATTAGTGATATTATTCTTGCCAAGCCACTAACACGCATAGCGTTTCGGGCAAGTCCTTAATATAGTCCAAGCAAGTCCAATCTAATAAGATGAAAAGGTACATTGTAACAAGGTTTTACATCAACAATATAAATTGACAGAGGTGATTACACTGGTAGAGATTAAGTACTTAATTATTCTTAAATACTAATATTGGGGAAGTGGGTAGTACAAGATACAGTCTTGAGTTTGAAGCACACGGTAGGAAACTATGAGGATGAAATTAGGTACTTTTTTGGTTTAATTTTTGAAAAGGGGATGGTTAGTTAGTTTAGTTCATTTATTATGCACCCCATACCCATCTTGTGGGCGGTAGTGGAAAGGGTTACAGAGGCACATAATGGGCTCAGGGTCTGAACCCCACAATTCATTTAGCTAAGCAAGTTACAATCTTGATGAGCTAGTTACAAAATTCAATACACATCGTCACATCCACAATGATCTCGAGACCGACCACAAGTACAGTTTCTAAATTAAGCAACTGACATATGTGGAGAGCTAGTGTCACAATTTATATGTTTGTCCTGCACACCGCCCCCCCCATCCAGTGGGCATTTACAATCACTTAGCCTACTATTATCAAACGAAACTATTTGGCTAAGGTTTCTGGTAGCAGATAATTTTGAATGAAATATTTACACATCTCTGGAATATTTGTTATAGAATTGTTTCTGAATTCACGTATCTATGAATTGAATTTATAGTGACGGAGTGTGCGAATAATTTTGTTGACACAGTTTACATTAGGTCAGGTCTGCATCATCAGATAATGACAATTCCCAGAGATACTTTCAACCGAGTCTAAGCCGAGCAGTAGTAACATCTAGAAGTCTGCTGATTTTATTGGATGAACCATAGCTGTGTGGCTCCTCTTGCATGATAGTATGATGATAGATGGAATTACTGGTGTCAATTTCACTTTGCCTCAGATCTACAAGATCTTGTTGAAGTTCTTGGTGTACTATTCCTCTCAGACTGCTTATTGACAATCCAAGGTTATACTCAATTTCTCCTTTAAAGGCAGATTCTTTGGCTAACTCATCAGCTCTATAGTTTCATTTATAGACCAACATGAAATGGCGTCCACATGAAATGGACTCTGTTACCATCATTAATTTTATTGCATTTGTGTCTAGCTTTAGACACGAGCATGTTACAGTTATGTCTTAAAGAGTTGAGAGCCATTAATGATGATAACGAGTCACTTACAATTAATAATGTATCAAGTTTGGAGACTTGTACACATTGCAGGGCAAGAATCAAGGCAAATAGTTCGGTCTGAAGGGTAGAGGCCCAGTTGCTCATACGGACTCCCCACTCAAAATATAAGCCATCGCCCATTGTCAGGACAACTGCACTTCCAGCTGCACCCGTGGTGCGGTGTAGGGAACCATCAGTGTATATGATTTGAGAGAAAATGTTCTGTGGACAGAGCATCAATCTACACAGTCTGCACATCCTCCCACCGACGCTGCCTACTCTGCAATGGCCCGCACACTGCACTTTCACCTGACTGTCTCCACCGGCAGGAGGAAATAAAAAAGATGATGACAACACCTAACCAACGTCCGCCTTCCCGACCTTGCCCGAGAACTCACCTGGGGAAGCTACTGCTGCCTCACCACCACTTGGTCCATCACCTCCGCAGCCCTCACTACCACCAACCAAGCCTGTAGTTACCACCAATAACACCCTCCTACCGGTACTTCTACTCCTCGCCGACAAATTGGAGGGTAAAAACGCCAACTTATACGTTCACACCATTAACCGGGTGATCACTGGAAATGAACTACCGACGGTGCCGGTACTAGGTGACCTTCCAGCTCCTCCAACTGCGGTCGGCCCGGCGTCCGACCCCTCAACAGGCCCCATAACCACGTCCGATAACAGGGACGCCACCCACACTGGCTGCCTGTGCCAACGAAGACATCACATCCGAAGACGGACCACCAAAAACTCCCACAACAAACACCAGGAAGCTCTCCAGAGCCACCACCAACGTCGAAGACGAGAACGAAGAGGACGATGATCTCATCAACAGATTATGGGTGACAAGAACTCGACCATTCTCTTGGAATAGTGCAATTATAGTTCTCATTCCAAAACCCAAAGACCCAGGAAATCCAAGACCCATTTCATTAACAAACTGTCTGGCCAAAACTGCAGAAAGAATGGCTCTTAATCGAATTAACTGGAAAGCCAATCCACTGCATCAAAATATGTTGGCATACAGAAAAGGTGTTGAAACCACAGAATGCCTTACCTCCCTCCTGGATCAAATAATTGACAAACCTGGAATCCTTATTTTTCTAGACGTAGAAAAAGCCTTCGAACTAACCAGTGTTCCAGCTACACTGTGGTGCCTGGTAGATAAGGGAATCAGAGGGCACGCTCTTGCCTTTTCCAAAGGAAGCCTGCTTAACCGAGAAGCTACAGTCAAATTCCAAGGAAAAACATCCTTCTCAAAGAGGCTGGAAAATGGGACTCCGCAGGGAGGAATACTAAGCCCCTTCCTCTTCAACTATCTCATGGAACAATTCATGAAGCTCAAATTACCAAAAATCAAACTGATTAACTTTGCAGACGACTTTGTGGTCATCATCAATGGCAAAGGCGCCAGGAACCATGCACACAAATGCCTAGATATCAGCAGGGAAGCGGAACGCATAGTAGTGAAAATAAACAGCAATAAAACCAAAGCAATGGCCGTTAAAATGAGAACTTAAGACATCAGACTCACAATACAAGGACACGAAATTGAGTGGGTTACCTCCTTTCAATACCTTGGACTTATAATAGACAGCCAGTTGAAATTCATTCAAGAAATTGAATATCTTCGGCAACGTTGTAAAGCCAGAAACTCAGCTTTGCGCTCCCTGACAAGTCTTAGAGAGGGTGCTCTCTACCAGTATTCAAAATGTACTACGTTCAAGCAGTTAGGTCACTCATTGACTATGGTGCTCCTGCTCTTACATCCCTCAGTGATAACCAATGGGAGAAACTAGAAGTGTCTCAAAATGATGCCCTCAGAACAATGCTGGGAGCACCTATATGGACGCGTTGAGAGAATCTAAGAATGGAAACCAACTTACCAACATTAAAAAACAGGATCAAACAAAGAATAGCCACCATAACAGCAAAACTTGTTAGAAGCACCGCCAGACTGTCAATCAAAGATAGCATACATAGATCGCTTCACAGAAACCTTCAATATAAAACAAGTGCATGGACGGAGTAAAGCAGTATTTTAGCAGTAAAATAGGTACCTGGGTGTTAGTCAGCTGTCACGGGCTGCTTCCTGGGGGTGGAGGCCTGGTCGAGGACCGGGCCGCGGGGAGGGTTTCTTAAGGTTTCTTGAGATGATTTCGGGGCTTTAGTGTCCCCGCGGCCCGGTCCTCGACCAGGCCTCCATCCCCAGGAAGCAGCCCGTGACAGCTGACTAACACCCAGGTACCTATTTACTGCTAGGTAACAGGGGCATAGGGTGAAAGAAACTCTGCCCATTGTTTCTCGCCGGCGCCCGGGATCGAACCCGGGACCACAGGATCACAAGTCCAGTGTGCTGTCCGCTCGGCCGACCGGCTCCCTCCGAACGACACAAAAGCCCCAAAATCACCTCAAAATACCTCAAGATAACGGATAATCTGGTCAAGATTCTAGAGAAAGTGGACTTGAAATGGACCATTAAAAACAAAAGAGGAAGACTACATCAACACTTTCGGCAGCCTCCTCCATGGAAAGAATCGTGACTAAAGATAATCATTGAAGCATTTAAAAATCAGCATGTGACTCGCAGAGGCTCAGAGCAGTCATATATAACAAATGGAAACCATCTCAAGACTTACAACCACTCACATCTTCACAGATGGATCAGTTAATCAAGAAAGAGGTTCTGCTGGGGCAGCAGTTTGCACTAACAACTATAATGCTTACTGGAGCATGAACAGTGGGTGCTCAACATTGCAAACAGAATTATATGCACTGAAGGAGGCCATAAATTATACAGTTAAGAAAAATTTACATGATGTCATCATTCATACCGACTCCAAATCTTCGCTCCAGCCATTGTTATCCATCCAGCACAGAGATAATATAAAACTCATCACAGAAATCCAACATATAGGAAAAGAAGCTCACAATCTAGGGCTGTCAATCACCCAAAATTGGATACTGTTATGATCCCAGGTAGCCGAAAAACGAGTCTCCCCTTTGAGAATTATTCTATCAAGCCTGACCTGACTAGGAGGTCGGAAATACAGACATGAAGATTCATATGTAAAAATAATTGGGTAAATTTTACACGGAGTTTAAGATTATGGGCAGTGAATAAGAAAACAGATAAATGACTGGTTAGGAGATGTGGATAATTTGCTGGAGGCGTGAGGCTCGCTTCTGGAGGGCTTTGACCTCACTTGACCGCCAAACATCGCAGGGGGAAGCCGCGCTCCGTTCGAGCTCCCGTCAGCAAGGAACCCCTAGTGATATATCTCCGAGAAGAGAAGTGTGCAGACGTGCCAGCTGTGGAACTGAGCTGGGAACGCTGTGGTCTAAAGTCCTGGACGGCGAGGAGTGTTTATTAAGCGCCCAAAGACATTATCGTGGGCCGTTGGAGTGCCCTGACCAGGCTCTGTCAGAGGGAGGTGCGCCCTCGACCAGACAATCTGTGGTAAGCATGATTTAAGCCAGTTCATAGTGATTACTTGTAGTTGGTCGTGTGCCCAGCGACCGTAGCAATGTTTATTGATAAGTTAAACATGTTTTGATAAGGCAGAAGGCCTAAAATAAGAGAGTGGAGAGGAAGGAACATGGAGCGACGTCCGTCCCCTCTAAGCGCTGGCAGGTGACTGAGAGCTCCCGACGGCGGAGGGCCCTCCCAGAGTGAGTGAGAACCACCGGCAAGGCGGAGCATGGACCAACCCAAAAACGGGGGAGTCCACTCTCACAGTATGTAGAGAGCAGATAGATGTTGGAGGCAAACATATTGTGTGATTATTTTTGTTTATGTGTTTAAGGGGAAACATTTTTATTGGAGTGTCGATGGGTTGCAGGTTTGTCTTTGGGAAGAAGTTGCTGAGAACTTCGAAGCCAGCACAGAGGGAGTAGTTGATGAGACTCCAAGGTAGTGGAGGAGAGAACCTCGAGCTATGAGGAGAAGCAGTGAAGAGGAGTGTCACGTGTTTCTGTAGAGGTGGTGAAGCACCATAGTTGCCTAAGGAAAACTTCATGGTAGCAGCCTGGAGGAGCTGCAGAGGATCCTGGTAGTTAAGCCCGGAAGAACCTGAAGATATCAGGGTAGTGAACTTCCAGATGTGGAAGGGAAGTTCTAAATGATCACTTGTAGGGAGTTGATAGAGTGTTTGTCTTTAGCGTGTAAGACGCAGTGAGAGGTGAGTGATTGTTTGCCGTTCTTGTGCCGAGGAGTGTTTATACTGAAGCATAGAGTTACAGTCATAGGCTGGATTACCTACAGATGTATGTGTTCTAGGACTGATAGGGTGATCGATTGATCATTGTTGTGTATCAAGGAACATTTATACTTTTTATATACAAGAGTTGTTACATTCTTGTACAGCCACTAGTACGCGTAGCGTTTCGGGCAGGTCCCTGGAATACGATCCCCGCCGCGAAGAATCGTTTTTTCATCCAAGTACACATTTTACTGTTGAGTTAAACAGAGGCTACAGTTAAGGAATTGCGCCCAGTAAATCCTCCCCGGCCAGGATACGAACCCATGACATAGCGCTAGCGGAACGCCAGGCGAGTGTCTTACCACTACACCACGGAGACTGATATATATATGTTATTGCATTCATATGCTGATTTTCCTTGTACATGTTTATAGATATATATATATTCTCTTGCTGATAGTACAACATTGTATTATAAGACTTGATCTACTTGAGGAGGTTGGTAATATTAGGTGGTGAATCAGGAGATAGGATACCACTTGATAAGCTGATGATAGAGTTCTGATGGTGTTGGAGAGCAACCTGACTGAAATAGCATAGACTGTAGGATTCAATATTATTATATGTGTGTATGTATTGTGTATGTGCTTTGTCCAGTAAATGTATTCAAATTTGCTGGTGTTTGCCCTTGTCCTAGTGAGGCTTCCCAGGAAATAGTAAAGAGAGAGAGAGAGAGAAAGAACCAAGAACCACCGCTGTGGACAGGGTAGGACGGAAAACTAGTAAGTCAAAGGGGATTGAGGAGATCATATCCCATAAGGAGAGAGTGGGGAGTCACAGCAGCTCGAGTGGGTGTGTGTACGTGACAACGAGGCTGAGTGTTGCATCCCCTAAACGTGTGACGTTGAGCCCCTCTCCAAGAGCCAGAAGCGTCTAGTATGATCTCCTAGTGAAGTATAAGCACTCTACCGAGTTGTGGGTTGGGTTGTCCGTAAAGGAGGAACAACACCACCAATCCACACTACAATAATACCAATTTTCACATTGGTATAAATGGTAATGAAAAGGCAGACTCACTAGCAAAAACTGCCACTACTCTACCTGTTGTACAGGTTAAAATACCACCAAGTTTGTCACAGATTAAGGAGCAAATCAAGAAGAAAATACTCACAACTATCAAAAGTCGCCACAGAGCCAAAGTATCGGGAGGAAGATTCACTGCAATGTGGTACGAACAAGCCTCTGGGTAATACTCTTTCAAGCCTGGCAAAAAGATATCTAGAGACATTGCAGTAGCCATACACAGTCTCAGACTTGGTTACAAGTGCTGCTGGGAGGTAATGAACCCAATAGTTAAAGAGTGTCATATCTATGCAGCAGAAGCAGAGTCGTAACTATCGCACTACTTACTGGAATGTGAAGCAACTGAAGCCCTGTGCATCAAACTCAACATTAATCCAATGAGAGCAGCTGCATTAGATGCAAATTCCGCAACGACTACAATGATTAGAAAAGCTGTTGAAGAATGGGGCACACTGGTAAACATTCTGCATCTACATCCGCCACCAAGATAATGTTATTAAAACAAGACTAAAACCAGTGCACTAAAACAGAAGGAAAAAAGAAACAGAGGAAAAGGAGGAAACCCCACCTCCATTTAAAACTGACCCAAATATCACATTAACAAGTTTTATCGCGAATAACCGAACTCAATTACGAGCTCACTATAGCCCGTGCTACATGAACATTTCGTTCTAAGTAGTTAAATCTAAAACAACAACAACAACAACAACAGATAATCATCTTATGGGCTATTCATTCCCTTGTCACCTTTAGAGTGGGTTAATCGTTATCAATCAATTAATCAATAATCATCGGGCGGTAGTGGCCAGGACCAGCACCAACTCCAACAACACCTGCAGACCAACACTGGTCTGGGGGTCCAGTAGCTGAGCGGACAGAGTGCAGGACTCGTAATTCTGTGGCCTGGGTTCGATTCCAGGACCAGGCAGAAACAAATGGGCAAAGTTTCTTTCACCCTGATGCCCCTGTTACCTAGCAGTAAATAACTACCTGGGATTTAGATAGCTGTTACGGACCAGTACAACTAGGTGTACTCACCTAGTTGTGCTTGCGGGGGTTGAGCTCTGGCTCTTTGGTCCCGCCTCTCAACCGTCAATCAACAGGTGTACAGGTTCCTGAGCCTACTGGGCTCTATCATATCTACACTTGAAACTGTGTATGGAGTCAGCCTCCACCACATCACTTCCTAATGCATTCCATTTGTCAACCACTCTGACACTAAAAAAGTTCTTTCTAATATCTCTGTGGCTCATTTGGGCACTCAGTTTCCACCTGTGTCCCCTTGTGCGTGTGCCCCTTGTGTTAAATAGCCTGTCTTTATCTACCCTGTCAATTCCCTTCAGAATCTTGAATGTGGTGATCATGTCCCCCCCTAACTCTTCTGTCTTCCAGCGAAGTGAGGTTTAATTCCCGTAGTCTCTCCTCGTAGCTCATACCTCTCAGCTCGGGTACTAGTCTGGTGGCAAACCTTTAAACCTTTTCCAGTTTAGTCTTATCCTTGACTAGGTATGGACACCATGCTGGGGTTGCATACTCCATGATTGGCCTGACATATGTGGTATACAAAGTTCTGAATGATTCTTTACACAAGTTTCTGAATGCCGTTCGTATGTTGGCCAGCCTGGCATATGCCGCTGATGTTATCCTTTTGATATGTGCTGCAGGAGACAGGTCTGGCGTGATATCAACCCCCAAGTCTTTTTCTTTCTCTGACGCCTGAAGAATTTCCTCTCCCAGATGATGCCTTGTATCTGGCCTCCTGCTCCCCTACACCTATCTTCATTACATTACATTTGGTTGGGTTAAACTCTAACAACCATTTGTTCGACTATTCCTTCAGTTTGTCTAGGTCTTCCTGAAGCCTCAAACAGTCCTCTTCTGTTTTAATCCTTCTCATAATTTTGGCATCGTCCGCAAACATTGAGAGAAATGAATCGATACCCTCCGATTCGGAGGATATCGATATCGGACGTGGTTGTGGGGTCTGTTGCGGGGTCGGACGCCGGGCCGACCGCAGGTGGAGGAGCTGGAAGGTCACCTAGTACCGGCACCGTCGGTAGTTCATTTGCAGTGATCAGCCGGTTAATTGTGTGAACGTACAGGTTCACACACACACACACACACACACACACACACACACACACACACACACACACACACACACACACACACACACACACACACACACACACGTACTCACCTATTTGTCACCTATTTGTGCTTGCGGGGGTTGAGCTTTGGCTCTTTGGTCCCGCCTCTCAACTGTCAATCAACTGGTGTACAGATTCCTGAGCCTACTGGGCTCTATCATATCTACATTTAAAACTGTGTATGGAGTCAGCCTCCACCACATCACTGCCTAATGCATTCCATCCGTTAACTACTCTGACACTGAAAAAGTTCCTTCTAACGTCTCTGTGGCTCATGTGGGTACTCAGTTTCCACCTGTGTCCCCTTGTTCGCGTCCCACCAGTGTTGAATAGTTTATCCTTGTTTACCCGGTCGATTCCTCTGAGGATTTTGTAGGTTGTGATTATGTCTCCCCTTACTCTTCTGTCTTCCAGTGTCGTAAGGTGCATTTCCCGCAGCCTTTCCTCGTAACTCATGCCTCTTAGTTCTGGGACTAGTCTAGTGGCATACCTTTGGACTTTTTCCAGCTTCGTCTTGTGCTTGACAAGGTACGGGCTCCATGCTGGGGCCGCATAATCCAGGATTGGTCTTACATATGTGGTGTACAAGATTCTGAATGATTCCTTACACAGGTTCCTGAACGCTGTTCTGATGTTAGCCAGCCTCGCATATGCCGCAGACGTTATTCTTTTTATGTGGGCTTCAGGAGACAGGTTTGGTGTGATATCAACTCCTAGATCTTTCTCTCTGTTCGTTTCATTAAGTACTTCATCTCCTATTCTGTATCCTGTGTTTGGCCTCCTATTTCCACCGCCTAGTTTCATTACTTTGCATTTACTCGGGTTGAACTTCAACAGCCATTTGTTGGACCATTCACTCAGTCTGTCTAGGTCATCTTGTAGCCTCCTACTATCGTCCTCAGTTTCAATCCTCCTCATAATTTTTGCATCATCGGCAAACATTGAGAGAAACGATTCTATACCCTCTGGAAGATCATTTACATATATCAGAAACAGTATAGGTCCAAGGACTGACCCCTGCGGTACTCCACTCGTAACGTCTCGCCAATCTGAGACCTCACCCCTCACACTGACTCGTTGTCTCCTGTTACTTAGGAGTATCCAACGGAGTACCTTCCCTTTCACTCCAGCCTGCATCTCCAGTTTTTTCACTAGCCTCTTGTGTGGCACTGTGTCAAAGGCTTTCTGACAATCCAAAAAGATGCAGTCTGCCCATCCTTCTCTTTCTTGCCTTATTTTTGTTGCCTGGTCGTAGAATTCAAGTAACCCTGTGAGGCAGGACCTGCCATCCCTGAATCCATGTTGATGCTGTGTTACAAAGTTCTTTCGCTCCAGGTGCTCCACTAGCTTTCTTCGCACAATCTTCTCCATCATCTTGCATGGTATGCAGGTTAGGGACACTGGTCTGTAATTCAGTGCCTCCTGTCTATCCCCTTTCTTGTATATCGGGACTACGTTAGCTGCTTTCCAAATTTCTGGCAGTTCCCCTGTTGCCAGTGATTTGTTATACACCATGGAGAGCGGGAGGCACAGTTCTTCTGCTCCTTCCTTTAGTATCCAAGGGGAGATTCCGTCTGGGCCTATAGCCTTTGTCACATCCAATTCTAGTAAACACTTCCTTACTTCCCCGCTGGTAATCTCAAACTCTTCCTGTGGTTCCTGGTTAGCTATTTCCTCTCTTATCTCTGGGATTTCTCCTTGCTCTAAGGTGAAGACCTCTTGGAATTTCTTATTCAGTTCCTCACACACTTCCTTGTCGTTTGTAGTGAATCCTTCTGCCCCTAACCTTAATTTCATAACCTGTTCCTTTACTGTTGTTTTTCTCCTGATGTGGCTATTCAGCAATTTAGGCTGAGTCTTTGCCTTGCTTGCGATGTCATTTTCGTATTGTCTTTCTGCCTCTCTTCTCATCCTAACATATTCATTCCTGGCATTCTGGTATCTTTCTCTGCTCTCTAGTGTCCTGTTATTCCTATAGTTTCTCCATGCCCTTTTACTTTGCTGCTTAGCTAGCCTACACCTCTGATTAAACCATGGGTTTCTCATCTTCATTTCACTGTTTTCCTTTTGGACTGGGACAAACTTGTTTGCTGCATCCTTGCATTTTTGCGTGATGTATTCCATCATATCTTGGGCCGTCTTTTCCCTGAGCTCTGTTTCCCATGCTATATCTGCTAGGCATTTTCTTATCTCCTCATAGTTTCCCTTTCGGTATGCTAACCTTTTGGTTTCGGTATCCCTCCTCGAGTTCAATAACCCTTCTTCAATCAGGTACTCAAACACCAATACACTGTGGTCGCTCATTCCTACTGGGTCCTCAAAACTGATTTCTCTTATGTCAGAGTCGTTCAGGGTGAAAACCAGGTAGAGTCTCGCTGGTTCGTCATTTCCTCTCATCCTTGTGGGTTCACTGACATGCTGGGTTAAGAAGTTTCTAGTCGCCACCTCCAGTAGTTTGGCTCTCCACGTATTCTCGCCTCCATGCGGTTCCTTGTTCTCCCAATCAATCCTGCCGTGATTGAAGTCCCCCATGATGAGCAAGTGGGATCTATTTCTACAGGCAAAAGAGGCTGCCCTCTCAATTATAGTGTTAACTGACATGTTGTTGCTTTCGTACTCTTGACTGGGTCTTCTGTCATTTGGTAGAGGATTATATATTACTGCTACTACTATCCTTGGTCCTCCCATTGTCATGGTGCCTGCTATGTAGTCTCTGAAACCCTCACAGCCCAGGATAGCCATCTCCTTAAAACTCCATTCCTTCCTCATGAGTAGGGCCACTCCTCCTCCTCCCCTACCTTCCCTCTCTTTCCTTATTATTGTGTACTCCTGGGGAAACACGGCATTCGTTATGATTCCAGAGAGTTTTGTTTCAGTGAGTCCAATTACATCTGGGTTCACTTCTTGTGCTCTTTCCCTTAGTTCACTTGCCTTGCTTGTGATCCCATCTATGTTCGAGTACATTGCCCTGAAACTAACTCTCTTCTGCTTCTCCTCTGGGGAGGACCTGTGGGGTCTGGGGTGAGCGGGAGCTGGGAGGATCTGGTATGGGGAGACTGGTGGAGGAGGAAGGGCTTGGGGGGGTAGGGGGGAGGGGGAGGGTAGGGGGAGTGGGTGAGGGGGGGGAGGGTAGAGGGAGTGGGTGAGGGGGGGAGGGTTGGGGGGGTGGGTGAGAGGGGGAGGGTTGGGGGGGTGAGGGGAAGGGGGAGAAAGGGGGGTTTGGGGGGCAATAAAGTGGGGAGGGCTTGGGGGGCGTGGGGGGAAAGGGAAGGCTGAGGTGGTTGAGGAAGAGGGGAGGGTTTTGGGGAGTGGTGGAGAGGGGAAGGCTTAGGTGGGGTGGGGGAGAGTGGGGAGCTTAGGGGGGTGGGGGAGAATGGAGGGCTTGTGGGTGGGAGGGACGGAAGGGCATGTGGGAGAAGGGAGGGCTTGGGGGATGGGGGAGAAGGGAGGTCCTGGGGGAGGGGGGAGTGGGAGGAGGGGGGGGAGTGGGAGGAGAGGGGTGGGGGGGGAAAGGGTGCCTTAGGTGGGTACTTAGTGGGGGGCTGACAGGGGTTGGGGCAGGTAGGGTGTCTGTTGGGTGGAATGAGGGGGTGGTGCCGCACTCCCTGTGGCT
Source organism: Procambarus clarkii (assembly GCF_040958095.1). Lineage (NCBI taxonomy): Eukaryota > Metazoa > Arthropoda > Malacostraca > Decapoda > Cambaridae > Procambarus > Procambarus clarkii. The sequence goes on from NC_091156.1 coordinate 20,886,364, forward strand.
AATGCACTGTTTGAGGAGGGTTCCCCATTCCCCTCTGGGATTGTAGGGATCGGGGGTGTGGCTCCCTGATTCCTTTCTCTCTCCCTGCGCTCCTTCCTCGCGTCTGCTGCTTGCATTCTCTCTTCCCTTGTCATATCCCTCTGCAAGAATACTCTTTTGAACTTCTCTACACCTACTAGACAGCACTTCCTTTCTAATAGTTCCTCTTTCGCGATTTCGCTCATGAAAACCACCTTTATCATTCGGTCTCTGTCCTTGTTGTACTTTCCAAGCCTGAAAACCTTTTCAACATTTCGCTCAGCTCCCTCCATCCTTACCTCTTTAAGGATCTCTTTAATCATGTTTTTGTCCTTGTCTCTCCGCTCCTTTGGTCTGGTCCCTGTTTGCTCCTTAATGCCTGCTACTACTACTGCTCTATTTCTCTCTATCAGCCGGCTAGTACATCTAGCCGCTTCCTGAGAGGAAGCCACTTCCATGGCAACTTCCTTAACTGCAGATCTAGCTTTAGGGCTCGTTTTAAGTATTTTAGCAAATGAGAGCTGAGGTGTGGAGGTCCCCTCCACAGTAGCATTCCTGTCTCCCTGAGGCACGGTTTGTGTCTGGTATTGTGGAGAAGTCTCCTTCAGGCTTCTTATCTCCTCCTTTGCTGCCCTTAGTTCAACCTGCAGGTTGGCAACTGTCTCCCTCATTACCCTCAGTTCTTCACTGAATTCCTCCCACATTTGCTGGAATACTCCCTTCATCCAGGCTTCCTGTTCCACCCCTTCCTCTGAATTTGTTCCAGCCGCGATTGACATCCTGCGTGTGTAAGCCCGAGTTCGTGTCCCTTCCATGTTTTGCCCGAGAGAGGGAGAGAGAGAGAGAGAGAGAGAGAGGGAGAGAGAGGGAGAGAGAGGGAGAGGGAGAGAGAGGGAGAGGGAGAGAGAGGGAGAGAGAGGGAGAGGGAGAGAGAGGGAGAGGGAGAGAGAGGGAGAGGGAGAGAGAGGGAGAGGGAGAGAGAGGGAGAGAGAGGGAGAGGGAGGGAGAGGGAGAGAGAGGGAGAGGGAGAGAGAGAGAGAGAGAGAGAGAGAGAGAGAGAGAGAGAGAGAGAGAGAGAGAGAGAGAGAGAGAGAGAGAGAGAGAGAGAGGTGAGAGAGAGGAGAGAGCCGCTTCTCAACTGTCAATCAATCAACTGTAGCTAACTACTAATTTTTTCCACACACACACACACACACACACACACACACACACACACACACACACACACACACACACACACACACACACACACACACACACACACACACACACACGTGTGTGTGTGTGTGTGTGTGTGGAAAAAATTAGTAGTTAGCTACAGTTGATTGATTGACAGTTGAGAGGCGGGCCGAAAGAACAAGGTAAACAAAGCAGCAAGAACAACTAGGTGAATACTGAAGGTGACCTTCAGCACGCTCATCGCAGCGACCCACGCAACGGAACACGGACTTAAGTGCGCTGGAATTACGATTCCACCTGTCCCAAGTGATCAAGGAACGCATATACGGAGCTCCGCCAGTAGCTTCAAGTGCTACCTGATACTCCTACTACACCAGGAAGTGCACCGAAGCAAGTGCAGAAATGCAGTATCTGCGTCCAGGAGCACCACTTACACAGTCTGCACATCCTCCCACCGACGCTGCCTACTCTGCAATAGGCCAGCACACTGCAGTTTCACCTGACTGTTTCCACCGGCAGGAGGAAATAAAAAAAGATAACGGAAAATACTACCTCACCTCAGCTAAGCCAACGTCCGCTTTCCCGGACCTTGCCCGAGAACTCACCTGGGGAAGCTACTGCTGCCTCACCACCACTTGGTCCATCACCTCCGCAGCCCTCACTACCACCAACCAAGCCTGTAGTTACCTCCTACCGGTATTTCTACACCTCGCCTGAAAATTGGAGGGCAACGACGTCAGCCTATACGTTCACACTATTAACCGGCTGCTCACCGCACCGTCACCGACGTTGACGGTACTAGGTGACCTCTTTCCAGCTCCTCCACCTGCGGTCGGCCCGGCGTCCTGACCCCTCAACAGGACCCCATAACCACGTCCGATAACAGGGACGCCACCCACACTGGCTGCCCTGTGCCAACGAAGACATCGCATCCGAAGACGACGACGGACCACCAGAAACTCCCACAACCAACACCAGGAAGCTCTCCAGAGCCACCACCAACGTCGAAGAGAATGGCCTTGCGACCGACGACGAAGACAAAAGTACTTGCCATGTGCTCTTCATTCCACACAGCGAATTCAGTGGCAACGAACACACCAGACGAAATTTTGGCCTCAAATGTAATAATCAGCCAGAATAAATACCCGCACCGTGACCCAGAATTCCACCGCAAATGTCCCAGGACGGACTAATGTAATTCCTCTAAAAGGACGACGAATCCTAACCTCCAAACTACTGAGGTTATTCTGTTCAGATATAAAGTGTTGCTTTGCACATTAAACTGCAACCTGGCTAACAGGCGTCCTGCAGGCCATAAACTGCGAGCGACCATGAAGATCCCATCCATCCACGGATCTCCAGTATCACCTATTGGTACTGGTAATGGCTCCAAAGAGCCTCCACTTACGGGCTATTCATGCCCGTGCCATCTTTTGGGTGGGTTAATCTTTATCAATTAAAAATTCTCGGTATAATTTCCATAGTGGTTCACTTAACTTCAGTACAGACGCTTGAGTTACCACACACCTTCAACCTCAAGAATGTTGCACTCTGCTTGTCCAGTTCCTACCGACCCCAAGACGCTTCAATTTCGACACAGATCAGACATCAGACTCCGATGCGGACTCCGACCGCATCCAGCTTTCACACTCTCGTTCCCAACTGCGCTCCCACGCTTTCGGCCTTATCAAGTTTCCATGCTTCCCATCAAGCAGCCACACTCTCGTCCGGCATCGAGCTCCGCGACTTTGGCCGCACTCGGCTCTCTGCTCTGCTCCAAGCTCCGTCTCGACGTCTACGACACTGCCAACAACCGACTACTGTAACCAAGACTACTAAGTAAATATGAAACCCCACTAACACTGTGTATCTAATCTACCCAACAACGTAATATAATCGTACGTTATTGAATTATTATTATTATTTTATGTGAATTATTTTCTCCCTTATGATTCTTTCCATGAGCTTGCAGATGTGTAATGTCAAGTTGTATGTACTTTACCCAAATAAACATTTGATTTGATTTTGATTTTATTTGAAGTTGATCGGATCGAAGTTTTCTGTTGAGCTTTTTTGAAAATACGGGTGAGTATTCAATATGGTCTCCTTCAGCGTCCTCGGCAGCCAGCACATCTGCTCGAGTAAAGTTATGGAAATGGGATTAGATGACAGGAGACCTAAGGGTCAGTACACAATGAAGGGAAACTGTCTCCCTGTGACGATTCGAGAAAGGGACTTGGGAGTGGACGTAACACCAAATCTAACTCCTGAGGCACATAAAAATCAGATAATGACAGCAATATATTATACGCAAGCAAAAGTTAGAACATCATTCAGAAGCCTAAGTAAGGAGGCATTCAGAGCACTTTACACTGCATATGTGAGATCAGCTCTTATGCCCCATCATGGAGCCCCCACCTAAAGAAGCATATTGGGAAACTGGGAAAGCTTAAAAAAAATGCGACGAGGCTAGTCGTGGAGTTGCATGGGATGGGATACGAAGAGCAGCTGAAGGAACTGGAACGCTGACGACGTCAGAAACGCTGACGACGTTAGAAAAAGGGAGGAAGCGGGGAGATACGATAGCAGCTTACAAACTACTTGATTGGGGGATTGACAGAGTGGAAAAGACGAAATGTTCACTCGGAATACCAACAGAACGAGGGGACATGGGTGGAAGCTGGAAATTCGGATGAGTCACACAGATGTTAAAAAGTTTTCTTTAGCGTGAGAGTAGTGGGGAAAATGAAATGAACTAAAGGAAGCAACATCGTGGAAGCAAACACTATTCATAGCTTTAAAAGTAGGTATGATAGAGAAGGAGGACAGGAGCTGGAATCATTGCTTTAAATAACCGAAGGCTAGAAAGGCGGGATCCAAGCAAGCACAAATAGGTGAGTATACACACACACACACACACACACACACACACACACACACACACACACACACACACACACACACACACACACACACACACACACACACACACACAGACGTTAGAAAGAATTTTTTCAGTGTCAGAGTAGTTAATAAATGGAATGCTCTAGGAAGTGATGTGGTGGAGGCTGACTCCATACACAGTTTCAAATGTAGATATGATAGAGCCCAGTAGGCTCAGGAACCTGTACACCAGTTGATTGACAGTTGAGAGGCGGGACCAAAGAGACAAAGCTCAACCCCCGCAAGCACAATTAGGTGAGTACATACACACACACACACACGGGGGCCTCGTAGCCTGGTGGATAGCGCGCAGGACTCGTAATTCTGTGGCGCGGGTTCGATTCCCGCACGAGGCAGAAACAAATGGGCAAAGTTTCTTTCACCCTAAGTGCCCCTGCTACCTAGCAGTAAATAGGTACCTGGGAGTTAGTCAGCTGTCACGGGCTGCTTCCTGGGGTGTGTGTGTGTGTGGGGTGGGGACAAAAAAAAAAAGTAGTTAGTAAACAGTTGATTGACAGTTGAGAGGCGGGCCGAAAGAGCAAAGCTCAACCCCCCCGCAAAAACACAACTAGTAAACACACACACACAGGATGTATCCCGCAGCAGCTGGGTAGCTCCCATAGGTACTTATTTGCTGCTAGGTGAACAGGTGCATCAGGTGAAAGAAACTGCCCATTTCTTATTGCCTTGACCAGGAATCAATCAAACCGGATCCTTTGAACTACGACCCCACAGTGATGTGCGCTCTGCCGCGAGGATAAAGGTGGTGGGGGGGGGGAGGAGGGGTGGAGGGAACCACGTGACTGACCACCTATCATGGATCAGTTACATGAGTACCTGTTTCATGGTCTTAAGTTCGAATCTGTTACTGTTCAGACACACGGGAGCTTTATCTGAGTGAGGAAGAAGTGCTCTCATGTAATTGCCCGAAACGCTACGCATACTAGTGCCTTTAGGTATTGTATGTACTAGCTTTTTCTTTCAATCCAACATTATGTTTGTAACTCATCTGAAATGTATGAACCTGTCCTAAATAAAGAATCTGAATCTGGTTGTAAGATGTCATGCTTTGCAGTGGCTGGGACCACGTGTCACTATGGAGAGGGCCGGGTAGCGCTGGTGACCGGGGCTGCTCGACGAGTGGGGCGAGTCATCGCTGCAGCTCTCCATAAACACGGCTTCAACGTTGTTATACACTGCAACGCCTCGAAGGAGCTCGCCCTCCAGTTTGCTTCCGAGCTGAACAGGTAAGCGGTACATGCATGCTTTCAGGATGGGAACACCTGCTTTATGCGTCAGCTTCGAGGATCCTCACCGAGGAAGAATTTATATATTAAATATTTTACATTATTTAATAAGGTGTGTAACAAAGAGTGAGTATAATTGTATGTGAGTTTTAGTTTAGTTCATTTATTATGCGCCCCATACCCATCTTGTGGGCGGTGGTGGAAAGGGTTACAGAGGCACATAATGGGCTCAGGGACTGAACCCCACAATTCATTTAGCTAAGCAAGTTACAATCTTGATGAGCTACTTACAAAATTCAGTATAAGTCGTCACATCAACAATGGGTTCGAGATCGACCACAAGTACAGGTTCTAAATTAAGCAACTGACATATGTGGAGAGCTAGTGTCACAATTGATATGTTTGTCCTGCACACCGCCCCCCATCCAGTGGGCAGCGGTGGATAGGTTACAATCACTTAGTTACTACCTACAGTTAGCAAACTGGGGATATTTGGCTAAAGTTTCTGGTAGCAGATCATTTTGTATGTGAGGAACACGATTCTACGGTGCTAGTGTAAATGTGTTTTACCACACAGTACCCGGAAGGACAGCGCTCACGTCATAACGGGCGACCTTTCCAAGGATGTTGTGGCCACCTCACAGCGAATGGTGATGGAGGCGGTGGAGAAGTGGGGCCGGCTCGACCTCCTCGTCAACTCCGCCGGCGACTTCTTTAATACTAACCTAGACGGCGCCTCTGAGCAAGACTGGGATAAGTTGATGAACATAAATGCGAAGGCACCGTACTTCCTCATCCAGGTATTGACCAAGCCAGTGTGTCCTCACTCTTACATGTGTTCTCACAAGTCATCAGCAGTTGTATATCCTCCTCCAGTCGTGAGCTGTGTGATGTTTGATTGGGTAATATATTCATGCAGTAATCCTTAGTTATGCTTACGTTATGTAATGTCTACCAGAGACACGTACGAGGCTACTGGATGTATGCATGACTTTCATCACTTGAGGCTTTACTATAGAAATGTATGAGAATCAGGTTTCCAGATAAATCCAAATAATTACCAAGATTTGACATATTTTATATTCATATTATCTAATAATTAAATTTAATTTCTTTCTTTATTATGCACCCCATACCCATCCCGTGGGCACACAGCCCTTCTGTTTAAGTCCCCAATCATGCCAAACATGCACTTACTCCACACATTCTCTTGTGCTATCTACATGTATTAAACTTTTTTCCTAAATGCTAATCTTGATCTGAAACTTTTCCTTGATAGGTGTAATGAGCACCACACCAGAAATATATATATCTTTGATATCCCCAGAGTTAAACTAAATCTGTGTAAACACTCCATGTAATAAAAGGACTTAGTCTATGGAACTCACTCCCTGAAGAATTAAAAAAAATTCAACCTCTGCCTTATTCAAAAGTAAAACCAAAACTACTTAATTTCATCCTCATAGCTCATGCTTCAAACTCAAACTGTAGCTTGTACTACTCACTTTCCCAATATTAGCACTTAAGATATATATCTTCAAAGGTGTAGTCACCTCTCACAATTTATTTTGTAGTTATTTGTTATAAAACCTTGCTACAATGTACCTTTTCATCTTACCGGATAGGTTAAGGACCTGGCGGAAACGCTATACGTGTTAGTGGCTTCGCAAGAATGTAAAAATATCACTCTAGTGTAATCTCACCAACCCATTATACTGTCTCGTGAATAAATGATGATTATTATTGAATGTGTAGTCTCTGACACACCCACACTCCATATAGGTAACGTGTAGCCCCTGACACACACCATGTAGGTAATGTGTAGCCCCCGACACATACACCATGTAGGTAACGTGTAGCCCTTGACACACCATGTAGGCAACGCATAACTTGCGATATTGTCAGCTATAGCAGCAAGTGTTGTGTGTGTTGAGGAGGTAAGACTGTTGACGGAGTGTTGGTCCCACAGGCAGCGGCGCCTCACCTGAGGAAGGTCCAGGGCAGCGTGGTGAATGTGGCCGACATCCTTGGTGAGCGGCCCAGCGGTCCCCTCAACATCTACTGCGTCACCAAGGCCGCTCTTATTATGATCACCAAGAGTCTGGCGATAGAACTCGGGCCGGAGGTAAGGTGATCCCCTGCTTTAAACTTCTTGTGATAACGAATTTGCTTGTATGATGAGTAGATGAAGCAAATTCTGAAGGAACATGAACACACACACACACACACAACAAAAACTGCTCCACAGTCACATGAGGAGGAAAACAACAATGAAAGAACAGGTGATGAAACTGAGAATGGGCGAGAACAGGTGCAGAGAACGACAAAGAGGTGTGTGAAGAACTCAGAGATTCCAGGAGGTCTTTACAAAAGAACGAGGAAAAGTCTCTGAACTAGGAGAGATTGCAAAAAAAAAAAAAAAACAGGCAGCCTTGGAATGGTTAGAAATTACCAGAGATGAGGTTAAAAGGTATCTATTTTATTTATTTGTATTTATTTATACATACAAGAGTTCTTACATTCTTGTACAGCTAGCACGCATAGCATTTCGGGCAAATCCTCAATCTTATGTTCCTTGGAATACGACCCTGCCAAATTGTTTAACAACCATGTACCTATTTCACTGTTAGGTAAACAGAGGTTACAGTTAAGGATTGACGCCCAGTAAATCCTCCCCGGCCAGGATATGAACCCAGGACAAAGCGCTTGAGAAACACTAGGCGAGTATCTTAATTAATTACCACTACACCACGGAGAACCGTGCCTGTTGGATTGGGACGTGAAAAAGCCTGTTGGACCAAACGAAATCTCACCATGGGTACTGAAAGAGTGTGCAGAAGCACTTTGCTTGCCACTCTCCATTGTGTATAGTAATTAAGTCACTGGAGATAGGAGACCTACCAGAAATATGGAAGACCGCTAAAGTAGTCCCAATATTCAAAAAAGGGCGACAGGCAAGAGGCACTGAACTACAGGTCAGTGTCCCAAACTTGTACACCATGCAAGGTGATGGAGAAGATCGTGAAAAAAAGCCTAGTAGCACATCTGGAGAAGGGACTTCGTGGTACACCACCATTATGAGTTCAGGGATGTCAAATCTTGTCTCACAGGTTTATTCTATGACCAGGTGACAAAGATTAAGCAACAAAGACATGGGTGGCAGATTGCTTTTTCTTGGACTGCCAGAAAGCCTTTGACACAGGACCCCAAAAGAGGCTAGTGCATAAGTTGGAGAAACAGGCAAGAGTAACTGTTAGGGTGTTCCAGTAGATAAGGGAGTATTTAAGCAATAGGAAGCAGAGTTATTGTGAGGGGTGAGACCTCAGAATGGTGTGATGTCACTAGCGGAGTCCCACAGGGTTCTTTCTGAACACGGTCCTGTCTGTTTCTGTTTCTGATATACGTAAATGATCTTCCAGAGGGTATGGACTCATTCCTCTCACTGTTTGTTTATGATACCAAAAATATAAGGATTAAGGCAGAGGACAGCATGAGGCTTCAAGATGACGTGGACAAACTCATCGAATGGTCCAACAAATGGCTGTTAAAGTTTTAACACGAACAAATATAAAGTGATGAAAATGGATGTAGAGAGCAGAAGACCAGACAAAAGGTACCATTTGGGAGATGAAATTCTTCAAGAATCAGGGGTGAGAAAGATCTAGGGGTTGATATCATGCCAGACCTGTTCCCTGAAGCCCATATCAATAATTCAATGATATCATCAGTGGCATATGCTAGGTTGACCAACATAAGAATGGTCTTTAGAAACTTGAGTAAGGAATCATTCAGAACCTTGTATTTACCTGAGAGATTTCCTGAGAGCCACTAACACCAGTTGCCTCGACGAGGACAGGAAGCCGGCGGCTTGTAGAAGATCCCCTCCATTTGAGTTGATAATCTTTTCCAGCTATACTTTAAAAGTTAAAGTTAAAAGTGGCATTGACGGAATCGGCGGGTAGGTGGTTCCATGGGTTAATAATCCTATGGGTGAAAAAGCATCTCCTGTTCTCAGTCCTACATTGTGCTTGTTGAGTTTGAAACCGTTGCTCCTTGTTTGTGTTACATCTGACCTTTTGAAGAAAATTTCCGGATCAACATCCTCCAAATTGTTCAGTATTTATAATTTCAATAAGATCCGCTCTGTCATGCCGGGGTTTGCAGTCTTGTTAGCCCTGTGATCCTCAACCGTTCATGATACGTGAGTTGACTTAGCTCTAGAATGATTTTTGTTGCCCGGTGTTGCACTTTCTCCAGGGCAGCTATATCCTTCTGAAGATGAGGTCTCCATGCTTGGATACAGTAATCCAAATGCAGTCCCAGAGATTTATAGTATTGAATCACAACCTTCTTTTCGTTGATGTCGAAGGTACGCTTGATTATTCCAAGTGTTTGGTAAGCTTTTTTAACTGCTGCTCCTGCCTGCTGTGCAACTTTCAGTGAGTGGTGGATTTTGACTCTAAGGTTCTTTTCTTCATAAATCTGCTGTAATGTTATGTTATTAATTTAGTTTGTGGCGTGGGTTGTTATGCCGCCAATGCAAGACCTTGTATTTGGGGGCATAACAACCCACAACTTTTGTTAGAACCTCAACGCTGTAAATGCTTCACCCACGTACTACAAATAATCGCCAACAGAACCTAAACACCTAACATAACCAGTGCCTAAATATGCACAATATACTAATATATAACATTATTAATTTATATTTGAGAAAATTCCTATTTTGAATGGAAAACTATGATAATATTGATGAATGCATCTATGGGGTCGATTGCTGGATGGAATGGACTTGGTCTGGGGACGGGTTGCACCCCCGACCCAGTCATGCCTCTGGCCGTCTCCACCACCGATCCAGTCATGCCCCTGGCCGTCCCCCACCACCGACCCAGTCATGCCCCTGGCCGTCCCCCACCACCGACCCAGTCATGCCCCTGGCCGTCCCCACCACCACTGACCCAGTCATGCCCCTGGCCGTCCCCACCACCGACACAGTCATGCCCCTGGTCTTCTCCACCACCGTCCCAGTCATGCCCCTGTCCGTCCCCCACCACCGACACAGTCATGCCACTGGCCGTCTCCACCACCGACACAGTCATGCCCCTGGCCGTCCCCCACCACCGACACAGTCATGCCCCTGGCCGTCTCCACCACCGACACAGTCATGCCCCTGGCCGTCCCCCACCACCGACACAGTCATGCCCCTGGCCGTCCCCACCACCACTGACCCAGTCATGCCACTGGCCGTCTCCACCACCGACCCAGTCATGCCCCTGGCCGTCTCCATCACCGACCCAGTCATGCCCCTGGCCGTCCCCACCACCGACCCAGTCATGCCCCTGGCCGTCCCCCACCACCGACCCAGTCATGCCCCTGGCCGTCCCCACCACCAACCCAGTCATGCCCCTGGCCGTCCCCCACCACCGACCCAGTCATGCCCCTGGCCGTCTCCATCACCAACCCAGTCATGCCCCTGGCCGTCCCCCACCACCGACCCAGTCATGCCCCTGGCCGTCCCCCACCACCGACACAGTCATGCCCCTGGCCGTCCCCCACCACCGACACAGTCATGCCCCTGGCCGTCCCCCACCACCGACCCAGTCATGCCCCTGGCCGTCTCCACCACCGACCCAGTCATGCCCCTGGCCGTCTCCACCACCACTGACCCAGTCATGCCCCTAGCCGTCCCCACCACCGACCCAGTCATGCCCCTGGCCGTCTCCATCACCGACCCAGTCATGCCCCTGGCCGTCCCCACCACCACTGACCCAGTCATGCCCCTGGCCGTCCCCATCACCACTGACCCAGTCATGTCCCTGGCCGTCCACCGACACAGTCATGCCCCTGGCCGTCCCCCACCACCGACCCAGTCATGCCCCTGGCCGTCCCCCACCACCGACACAGTCATGCCCCTGGCCGTCCCCCACCACCGACACAGTCATGCCCCTGGCCGTCCCCCACCACCGACCCAGTCATGCCCCTGGCCGTCCCCCACCACCGACACAGTCATGCCCCTGGCCGTCCCCCACCACCGACCCAGTCATGCCCCTGGCCGTCCCCCACCACCGACCCAGTCATGCCCCTGGCCGTCCCCACCACCGACCCAGTCATGCCCCTGGCCGTCCCCACCACCGACCCAGTCATGCCCCTGGCCGTCTCCACCACCGACACAGTCATGCCCCTGGCCGTCCCCCACCACCGACCCAGTTATGCCCCTGGCCGTCCCCACCACCGACACAGTCATGCCCCTGGTCGTCCCCCACCACCGACACAGTCATGCCCCTGGCCGTCCTCCACCACCGACCCAGTCATGCCCCTGGCCGTCCCCACCACCGACACAGTCATGCCCCTGGTCGTCCCCCACCACCGACACAGTCATGCCCCTGGCCGTCCTCCACCACCGACCCAGTCATGCCCCTGGCCG